>NW_019154153.1:5195617-5283136 GCF_002288905.1 Enhydra lutris kenyoni
AGAAAACACGGGACTGGTGTGAGTAGAAGTGTGAGTAGAAGTTTGGAGTTGTTGTACCTGCTTCCAAATCCTGGCTCTCCTTCTTAGCTGTGTGATCTGGACAGATTCGCTCTCTGCACCACAGTTTTCTTGGTGTTAAATGGAGGGAAATAGTATCTGGTTCCTAGAGATGAAGACAGAATTAAAACAGCCCTGGCACGCACTGGGTAGTCAGCAGACGCATGTTCTCTTCGCTAAGCTCCAAGGTTTCCTCTGTGCATCTCAGCCCCTATCAGGATCACAGGCTCCTCCATGGGGAGAGATACCCCACGCAGAGTGATGGGGAGTAGGAAGAATAGGGAACAGGAAGAATATCCCCGGGGTCCCAAACATTAAAAATAAACAACAACAAAACCCTCAAAAAGTCCACAAGCAAAACAGCCTCTGCTGGCCTTAAAATCCCCTCTCCTTCCTCTCTACCCAGCTTCCCTGTCACAGCCAGGGCGCCTCAGGGGACGAAAGGAAGGGGAAAGCACCGCCCTTCTCCCAGTCCCAGGGGAAGGCATTGCTCCACATCCCCCCTGGCACTGCGGGCCACATTCCCAGCTCCCTGGGGCTGCCTGGCCTTCTCCCAGCATCAGGTGGATGGGGAAGAGTGGGGAGCACAGTGTACGCAAGGTTTGCCGTATTAGCCAAACGATCCACGTTCCCAGAGGAACCCGAAATGTCGGGTGAATCCACTGCGTCCAAGAGAGACGGAGAGCCACACACAGGGGAAGGCAATACGTAGAACAAAACACGCACACAGACACGCCTGCGTGTTCACACGTGTGCATGCGCACGCACACACAAACACCCATCGCTTGTGGGCTTCTATAATATACAATTGAAAAGGAAAAGCAGAATGGAAGAAGGATTTCTGTGCACAACGTGGATGAGCAAGGGAAGTCAGATACGAGAGGCAATATATTCTGTATGTGTCGATTTGTGGCTGAATGTAAAACAGGCAGCACGAATCTATGTTGTCTGAGGTTAGGATAGTTGTCACCAGTGCCTCCAAGAGTGACCGGAAGGGGAGATGACGTTAGGGGCTGCTGGCAGTTTTCCGCTTTTGATCTGGGTGCTGCTTACCTGGAGGCATGCACTTTGTAAAAATTAAGTACACTTACAATCTGTACACTTATTACACACTTATATTAAGTATATATATCAAGACATTTATTAAATTTAGAGCTCTACACTTAGGATTTGGACACACACACATGTAAATACATAACGTATGTGTGTATATGCACATTATACTTCTACAAAAAGTAATTGTACTAAGAGAATGGAAAGATAAGCCACCACACACGGGGAGAACATTTTTGCAGAACGCATGTCTGATAAAGGACTGGTTTCTAAAAATATACCAAGAATTACCCGACTCCTGGCTGGCACAGTCAGTAGAGCATACAACTCATAATCTCTGGGTCATGAATTCGAGGCCCACCTTGGGTATAGAGATTACGTAACAATAAAATCTTCTAAAAAATTAAAATATACAAAGAACTCTTAAAACTCAACAATAAGAAAACAAACTGCCCGATTAAAAACTGGGCAAAGGATCTGAACAGATACTTCGCCAAGATCTACAGATGGCCAATTCAGAGAATTCCAAGTTAAGACAACAAGATCTCATTGCACACCTGTCAGAACGGCTAAAAATCCAAGGCCCTAACAACATCAAATGCCAGTGAGGATATAAGGCAACAGGAACTCCCATTCATCACTGGTGGGAATGCAAAATGGCACAGATACTTTAAAAGACAGTTAGACAATATCTTACAGAACATAATACTCATACCTTATGATCCAGCAATGCCACTTCTTGATATCTACCTAAATAAGTTGAAAACTATGTACACACACACACACACACACACACACACACACAAAACCTGCAGAAATATTTAAAGCAGCTCTATTCATATTTGCCAAAATAAGAAGGCAAACAACATGTCTTTCAAAGGATGAATGGAGGTGGCTCAGTGGGTTAAAGCCTCTACCTTCGGCTCAGGTCATGATCCCAGCATCCTGGGATCGAGCTCCACATCAGGCTCTCTGCTCAGCAGGGAGCCTGCTTCCTCCCCTCTCTCTGCCTGCTGCTCTGCCTTCTTGTGATCTCTCTGTCAAATAAATAAATTAAATCTTAAAAAAAAGATGAATAGATAAATGGACAGCGGCACGTTCCAGACAATGGAATACCATTCAGCACTCAAAAGAAAGGAGTTATCAGCTCATAAAAAAGCATGGAGGAAACTTCAAAGTGTATTGCTAAATAAAAGAAGCCAAGCTGAAAATGGATATACTGAATGACTCTAACCAGACGACATTCTGGAAGAGGCAGCGATAAGGGTTGAATAGACAGCACAGGGCATTGTTGGGGCAGTGAAGCTATTCTGTACGATACTGTATCGGTGGCTACATGTGTCCAAACCCACGGATGAACAAAAGGCAGAATGAACCCTAGTGTAAACTCTGAACTTGAGTTAATAATGTATCAATGTTGGCTCAGTTATAAGAAATGCACCACACTAATCAAGATGTTAGTAACGGGAAACTGGAAGGGGGAGCGAGGCATATATGGGAACTTTCTAACGTTCCCCTTAATTTTTCTAAAAGTAAAATTGCTCCCCAAAAGCCTATCAATTAAAAAAAAAAGTAGTTGTATTACAGTTGAGTAATGCTTAAGCTCCCTAGACCTTCACTTCAGTTTCTTCATCTATGAAATGAAAGAGTTAAACAGGTGACTCTAATGTCCCTGGGGAGGGGGGGCTGTCTAGGCAAATAAACGGACTTCCCCTTCCCCCTCTGCCACCCCTCCCATCAATCCCCCAGGGGCGTTAGTAAAGCAATGCCCATCTGCATACTCACCAGCACTCGGGTGGTTTCAGTGTTGTAATGGTGTTTGACAGGCATCCCGGACTAGGGCAGCGGGGTGCTCAAAAGGGAAGGACCCAGGTCACTGGGCTGGTTGGAGATGAAGAGGTCACCATCCCTCCCCATGTCAGAAGACAAGACATAAACTCTGTGCTATAATCTCAGTATATCATGCTGAAAAGCTTCCATGAAGGGGAAGAGTTTCCACAGGGAGAGGTCCTCTGAGCTAAATCTCTGGATCACTCTGTCAGCCTGCTGGAGAGAAAAAAGACGGGACAAAGTCCCCACACCAAGGGGACAGCTTGTGCAGATGTCATAATTCCTAGAAGCCAGGCCAGTGTGCCCACCCCCACCCAGCCAAACTCAACCAGAACCAGCAACTCCCAACCTTCTGTTCCTTCCCCCCACGGGCAGCTGAGCCCCACTAGAGCAAACCACACAGCACAGAAACTTGTGTTTCAGATTCAGGATCTCCAACCTCAGCCAGGCCCTCTCGGGCTGCTCGCAAATTAGTTTTCGTTTCTTGGTTTTCTTTACCCCTTTCTCCACAACAGCTTTTACAAACTTTTGCCGACCCTCCTCAAAGCTATCTCATGACCTCTCCATACAGCCTTAACAAATGGCAATCTTCCCACAACTCCTCTGCTACCTTCCCAACTCCTTCCTTCCATCCCATCCCACTGGAAGCTGGGACCCCACTTCTGACTCCTGGGTTCCTTCATCTGGGCCCTAGCTCCATTGCTTCCAGCATTTTCAGCACAATGGATGCCTCCCGTCTTTCTTGGTGACCGAGACAACATTCCCTCCCTTTTCCATGTGCCCTTTGCTGAAGTTATGTCTTCTCCTTTGCTAGCTCCCTTCCTTCACCCATCCCTCAAATGTGTCTATTCCTGGGGCTTCTGTCCTTCCCTCAGTTACATCTCTCCCAACACCCTTCGCCTAGATGGTGTCAGCAGCTTTTCTGGCTTCCCCTACCTACATGCTGAAGATGCCCAAATATTTTTTTAAAAGAAACTAAGAATTGGACGCTTAATGGACGGTACCACCCAGGTACCCCTGAAGATTCCTGAATATAAACATCTAAAGCTCACATCTCTCTTCTGTGCGTCGAATGGGACTATCTGATTCCCATCTGGACAACCTTACTTACTGAGGTGCCTTTCCTCCCTCCACCCCATTTCTGAGAGTCCAATCCCACATCCAGCAAACTTCTTTATACCAGAGAACCCTGACACTTCCTTAAGCCTGTTCTTCCTTAAGCAGACGTAGACATCGGAGTCTCTTTTTAGAAAATTGAGTTCAGAGACAGAGGGACTGAAATGGGAAGATGGGAAACACTTGTTCTTAGCATGGCTGCTGGCATGGCATGAGAACCCAGTAACTGCTACCCATCTCTCTTCCATCTTCATGCCCCTCTGAGTGTAGCCATCTGCCTTCTACAGTTATCTAAGCTGGAATCTTGGGAGCTGTATTTTTCATACCTTACCCTCTCACTATGCATATCATTCAATCACAAAGCAGCTTCCCAACCGGCCCATCGCCTCCAAGCTGTGCCCCAGTCATTCGCCACACGCAGCCAGAGTACTCCCTCCATTATCGAAACCTCCCTAAGTCATTCTCCTACAGTGTAGAATCCCCCATGCTGACACACGAGCCATCCTGTGACCCAGCCCTGATGCTTGCTCCGCTCCGTTCTTGCCATCCTTCTCCTCTCCCAGGACCTTCAGCCAGAAGTGCAGTTGCCTAAGATCTCTGCTCTCTTTCACCTGTGGACCTTTGCCCATTTTTTTTGCTTTGTTTTGTTTTCCTGCTTGGAACATTCTTTCTCCATCCTGTTTTGGCTGTGTCATTCTTGACTATCCTTCAGTTATGTCCTGAACTGTTGCTTCCTTGGGGAGCCTCTCCCCAGTTCCATGGACCCACATGGCAACCTTCCTTCACTCGGTTACATGACCCACCACAGTCTGTGAGAGTCGTTTCCAGAGTGGTCTCACTCAACGCAGACTGGAAGCCACTTGAGAGAAATCCATCACGACCTGTCATGGTGCTAGCATAAGATCTGGCACATAAAAGTGGTTGAATGAGGGGCACCTGGGTGGCTTAGCCGGTTGAGCATCCGACTCTTAATGTTGTCTCAGGTCATGATCTCGGGGTTATGATGCTGAGCCCTGCATTGGGTGGGTGTGGTGCCTGCTTAGGGTTCTCTCTCTCATTCTCCCTCTGCCCCTTCCCTCCCACACTCCTCTCTCTCCCTCTCTAAAAAAATTTTTTTAAATATATATTTATATATATAGTTGAATGAATTGTTCATGCCTTGTAAGAATTTATCACTTTTATATGCACTGAAGAGTCAAAGACTAAAAATAACTTTCCTGCATAAAAGAACTTGGGGTAGAAGGATAAGTAAGTGTGATCAATACCATGCAAAATTATGATGTGACAAGGTGGAGAACAGGCACAAAGGAAGATGCGATCAATTCTACCATCTCAAATGATGCTTAAGAGACTGTTTCCTTTCTTTTTTTAACTTTTCATTTTGAAATAATTTTGGACTCACAGAAGTGGCACAAAGAGTATGGAGTTCCCTTCTGCCTTCACCCAGAGTTCCCAGCTATTAATAACAAATAACTACAGTCCAATGGTCAGAACCAGGGAACGAACGCTGATACAACTCTATCATCTAATCACAGACCTATTCAAACTTCACCAGTTTGTTTCACTAAAGTCTTTCTTTGGCCCCAGGATCCAACCCTAGATTCTACATTGCATTAATTGGCATTTAGTTACCATGTTCCATAATCTCCTTTATTTTTTTAAAGATTTTATTTGTTTATTTGAGAGACACAGAGAGAAAGCACAAGCAGGGGGAGGGACAAGCAGAGGGAGAAGGAGAGAGAATCTCAAGCAGACTCCACGCCAAGCTTGGAACCTGACTAGGGGCTGGATCTCAGCCTTGAGCTGAAACAAAGAGTTGGACTGAGCAGGGAGCCCCATGGGGGACTCTATCCCAGAACCCTGGGATCAGGACCTGAACTAAAAACAGCCGCTTAATCAACGGAGTCACCTAGGAGCCCACCATAATCTCCTTTAGTTGGTACACTTTCTTAGTCTTTTCCTTTTTTTAGTTTTATGATCTTGACACTTTTGAAAAATATTGGCTGGTTATTTTGTAGAATGTCCTGTTCAGATTTGTCTGATGTTTCCTCATGATTAGATTGAGGTTATGTATTTTTGGCAAGACTAACACAGATATGATGCTGTATTCTTCTTAATGCATCATATCAGGAGCCCCATGATGTCAATATTTCTTATTACTGGGGATGTCAACTTTGACCACTGGGTTAAGGAGGGGACTGCTAGGTTTCTCCACTGTAAATTTATTATTTTTCATTCCTGGTTAATAAACATCTTGTGAGGAGATGCTTTGAGGCAATGCAAATATCCTGTTTTCCATCATATTTGCACCTTACAGTTCTAGTACCCATTGATGATTAATATCCGCCACAGTTTTTAATGTGACATGTTGCCAAGTTGTGCTTTTCTACTTCTCTCATTCCTTCTACATTTGCTAATTGGAATTCTACTGAGAAAGAGCTGTTATTTTTTTTTCTATTGATGTATATGTTTGTTCAATTATTTATTTATATCGGCATGGACCTGTGACCATTGAGTAATGAAATAAATAATGATAGATATAGGTTAACTGATAGAATTGAGTAGGACAAATGTTCATGGGTTCATACAGAATTAAATAAATAATGAATAAATAAGTACATAAATTCACTCCCACTGTGAATTTCTGTGGGACACATTAAAGTCCGATGGTCAAATATTCTTACTGAACAAAGTTCAAAAAAATTAAAATCTAAAACCACATAAAATGTACATAATATGTCAGATATTTTTTAAAATAATAGAATAAGCACCCAGTTAATGAAATAAATATTTCATTATAATTTCACTATCTTAATATCCTGAATTAGTGTATTACTAGTTTTTTGCAAGTTTTTGAACTGGATTTAAATTAATCACACCGTGGGAGCACCTGGCTGGCTCAGTCAAGAGAGCATGCAATTCTTGATCTTGGGGTCATCGTTCAAGCCCCACATTGGTGTAGAGATTACTTAAATAAAAAATAAAAATAAACTAAAAAATGAAATAAGATAAAAATTTTAAAAATCACATAAAGTCCCAAGTCTGAAGTTTTAAAGTTTGGATGGATGAATTGAAGCCTGTCCTGGTTTCTGATTCTGCTTAGCTGAGGAAGGTCTGAGTATGTAGGTGGAATTAGGATTTCTTCAGCAGCCACGACCGGGCTATCTCTGGTGGGAATGAGTGGGGTTCCCTCAGCACCTCAGAAATGGTGGTGACCAACTCTCTCATGAGCCTCATCTTAAAAGTGTCCAAAGAGCTAATATGGTGAACCCAACAGATTAATGGTACAAAAGCCACACAATGAACTCCCACCTCTTGCAACAGTTACCACAGGCAAAATTGTATTCCCTGGGTCCCGCAACCAGTGCTGTGAAGACCATGGAAGGGGCCCAGAGGACATGAGGAAAAGAAGACACAGAGCAAGAACATCTTCCATTCTGCCAGGATACCCATCAGGCAATGTTAGCCTGGAATCTGGGGTCCACCTAAACTCAGTGGGGTCAAATCTCCCCTTGGAAGGTTCCCTTTGCCACTATACAGGTGTCATATGGAGTGGGGGACACCATGCACGATGTCTCTTCTCTGAGATGATGGATTTGAGACTTCATTGCCTTCACACTAAGTTTAGCAATTTGCAATCATGGCAGCTCCAGTCTCCTGGTCTTCTTACCTGAAATACCTTCCTTTCCCAACTAGAATGGTCATAACCTCCAAATATCCATTTCTTTGAGGGCTCCAGCACCTCCTTAAACATAAGCGCCTCCACCCCTGTCGTGGGCAGACATTTGGGGGAATATCCCACCAAGGGTATCCATTACTTCCTGCTGTGGAGGTGCTAAGACCCGTGACCTGTCTCCTCAGGAAGACTCCCCCCTGATTCTCCATTTTTCCCAAATGGGGGATCACTTTGGCTGAATCCCGAACTAAAGTTGTGGATGATGATTCTGGCTCTCCAGGTACTTCTTAAGACCCTCTTTCTAGATTTTTTTAAAAAATTTGTTCAACACTTTAGACATCATGTCTTTCTGTCGTATCTTTTTCAGCAGTGGTGAGATACTGCCCTAGTGGGCTCTCCTTCTGGACCACACCACACTTCTTTCACCATTGTATTAGTTTAACCTGTTTTTTAAGTTAGTCTCTTTATTTCAAAACAAAAACAAAAACAAAACCAATCCATCCCTTTCTTTCGTTTTCCAGTGACTGTTTTCTGAACATAATCCCCCAAATGTTTTTTCTTATGGGGTTTCTCGTAATGGTATGAAGTCCTTAATTCTGGGTCTGTCCAAAGCAAGCACTGCTTGGACAAATCTTGCACACCCTCACCTTACTGTGCTGGAAAATCCCACCCAGAGGTCTCCTCCTACCAACCCAAGATTCAATGCAGCCTGGGCTGGTTCTGTCTGTCCTGTCTGGCTGTACTTTACATCTCACTTTTCCTGGGCTGTCTTTGAGAAACCAGATTTCACAAATTTTGCAGATAGTCGTCTAGTCTTAGGTGTCTCTTGGGTCGTGCAATCAAGTTCATAGAACGATTTCTTTTTAGAACTTGAAACTGATACTTCTGTTTTTCATTGTAAATTTGTCATATTGGTATTGGTAACCATATCGGTAACCATTTCGAATATCTGTCCCATCTTTCAAGGAGCAGTTGCCCATCATTTTTATAATGCACTCTTGCTCTGCTATCCTCCCGGTAGATCTAAGACAGACACTTCTCAAATTTTCCTGGATCCTGGCTACCCCTGCAAAATTCATTCCAGTCTGCTTTTCATAAAAATTTGCTTCTCTTCTTCTGTTGGACTTCACTGGAATCCAAACACTGTTTCTGCCATAGGCATATCTAAAATATGCCCATCGTTTCAATTTCCTCCTTGAAGAACAATTAAGCTTACATTTTCAATAATGTACATTGGTTTTTCTACTGCAAATTTAGATGATAGCATTCTTTTCGTGATAAAGGACCTCACTTCTTTCTTTCTTTCTTTCTTTCTTTTTTTTTTTTCCCTTTCTCTCTCTCTCTCTTAATAAAATCTATTATCTTTCTGTAAGGGAAGTCACAATTTGGGTCCCTGACATCTAGAGCCACAATCAGAGTATGTATAAGTAACAAATCTGGAACCACCTTGAGATCACAGCATGAGGGTTTCCCTTGAACTTGTGGGCAAGTTACAGGAATTTAAAGTTAGTTCCTCTGCAGTCCTCTCTCTTGGTCCTAAAGGACATTCAAAGCAGTATAAGAAATAGAACAGAGTTTGGGGTAGTTTATCTCATTTTGCCTAAAGATACCTGTGACTAACACTCTAAAATGCAAAATTCACTGCTAGTCTGCAAAACTTGTAGGACGTCCATTTATGGTCCTGGCCTCTTGGTTTGAAGATCTTGCTAAAGAACACACTAAAATTATCCCCCTAACACCTAAAAAAAACCTCATGGAAATGCACTCATTTCTCCTTAATCAAATCCTTTCTTCCTTCTTCATCCTTCTTAATGCCTCCTCTTAATCAAATTCTTGCTGTTTCTGGTTGCGAAGTCCAACGAAAAGCCACCCCACTTGCTAGGGTCCAGCCTGCCTCTCTATGCTTGTATTAAAACAACCACGTGTGGGTGCCCCACAAAGATGAGGTCCTCCATGGCCCATTCTTGGTACAGCCTGATGCCACCTGCCAAGACCACACCTGTTAAAAGCCAATTGTGTTACAAAGCAATGCGAATGAGTGACATACAACTATGCATGACAATATGGGTGATGTCATAAACATAAGTTGAGTCAAAGAATATGGACACAGAGAAGTTCGTAGTGCATGATTGTATTTATATAAACTACAAAAGCAAACAGAAACAATCTTTGTGCTGTCAGAAGTCAGAATGATATTTGGCAGGTAGTAACTGGCCTGGCGGGGTTTCTGGGGTGCTGGTAATGTTCTTTTTCTTCATCCAGGGGCTGGTTACATAAGAGTGTTTAGTTTTCAAAAATTCATCACACTGCCCACCTATGATAGGTGTACTTCAAAAAAATTTCATTTTTTTAGGAAAGCTAATAGAACAGCTGCCAAAAACAGCCAAGTGACATCATAGAAACACTACTACCAATTGCCAAGGTCAAAACCCCAACTGTCCCTGTTGCAAAAGCCTTGTCTCCTAGCCATGCCCAAAGTCCCCATCCACACAGGCTCTGTGGTCCAGACATGAGAGTTGTTATCCATTGTTCAATGTTCTCTACTCCTTAATGAGATGTTAGGTTTGGAGGAGTAGAGTGGGTTGAATTGTGTCCTCTAAAATGATATGGCCAAGTCTTAACCCCAAATATTTATGAATATGACCTTATTTGGAAATGGGGTCTTTGTCGATGTAATTAAGTTAAAGTTCCTGAGATGAGATCATCCCTAATTTATAGTACTTCCTAAATCCAGTGACGAGTGTCCTTATAAGAAAAAGAAGAGGAAGGTTTGAGAGACAGACACAAAGGAAGAGCTACAAGGAAGAAGGCCATGGGAAGATGGAGGCAGAGGGATGACGCCACGAACCAAGAAACACCAGAAGAAACTAGAAGATGCAAGTAAAGATTCTCCCTCCGAACCTTCAGAGGGAGTGTGGTCCTGCCAATCTTTTGATTCCAGATTTGTAACCTCCAGAACTGCAAGAGAATACATTTCTATTGGTTTAAACCTATCAGCTTATAGTAATTTGTTATGGTAGGTTTAGGAAACTAATACAGGGGGCCAAATATATAACACTCCCTTTTCCCTGCTCCAGTTCTAAACTCAGAGAGTTTACACTCAAACAAACGGATGTCAGAATTCTGTCTTGATTGCTGATAAAGCCATTGTGGATGACATGATTAAGATCATGCCAAATTATCCTACTAATAACTGCCTGAGAATTGAACTTACTCCTCTACATGACAGACCTCCCTAGCAGGGGCAGAATCTGCCCTAAAATGCTTAATGTTGAGCCAAGAAGAGGAAAGATCACATTTATCCGAAAGATGCTCAATATTTATTTAGAGGTGCTAGGTGCTTCCTGGGGGAATGCAGTAAAGACACTGTCTATCAGAGAAAGACAAATATGTATGATCTTACTTATATCTGGAATCTGAAAAAGCCAGACTTAACAGAAATAGAGTGGTGATTACCGGCGACTGGTGGGTGAGGGAAGTGGGGAGATGTTGGTCAAAGGCTACAAATTTTTCAGTTACAAGAAAAACAATTTCTAAGAATCTAATATGCAGCGTTAGTTAATAGTTAATAATATTGTTAGTAATATTAAAATTAAATAATAGTTAATAATATTGTATTATATACTTGAAAGTTGCTAAGAGAGTAGATCTTAAAAGTTCTTAACACGGGTGCACACATGCACACACACACAAACACAGCAATTCTGGGACATGGTAGAAACGTTAGCAAATGCTATGGTGGTAATTCTTTTGTAACATATAAGTGTATCAAATCATGTACAAGACTTCCACAATGTTATATGTAAATTATACCTCGATAAAGCTGGTGGTAGAGGGAGGGGAGATGCTGTCCACCACTCTGAGTAATTCAGCTCTGGCCCCATACCTGCACACCCCTAAGCAAGAAGGAGCTGAAAACAAGAGTCCTCCCTTATCCATGCGGGATTCATCCCAAGCCCCCCAGTGGATGCCTGAAAATGCAGATAGTACCAGAGTCCCCTATATACTATTTTTTCTGTCCTATATATACATACCTATGATAAAGTTTAATTTATAAATTAGGCACACCAAGAGATCCATACCAATAACTAATAATAAAATAGAACAATTATAACAATATACTGCAATAAAAATGATATGAACATGGTCTGTCTATGTCAAAGTGCCTTACTGAGCTGTACTTACTCACCCTTCTTCCTCTTGTGACGATGTGCAAGGAGCCAACAGCGACCTGGTGGGACGAGGGAGGTGAAATGGCCTAGGCACTGTGCTGTGGCGTGAGGCTGTGTTGGAAGAAGGATCATCTGCTTCCGGACGGCTGTTGACAGAAACTGCAGAAAGCACCGCTGTGGACAATGGGGAGACTATTGTCGTCAATAACCCCTTCCGTGAAGGCAGATGAGAGCCTGTTAGTTGTTACTTGGGCTTTAGTTATGTTCCTTGGGCTTTTACTACACAAACATCCACCAAGTGGTTTATCAAAGTATTCTCACCACGTATACTACTGTGCCTCTGAGGTGTCTGTGCTAAAAAAAAAAAATTAAAAAATAAATTTAAAAAAAAATCTGTTTTGTTCTATGTCAGTGATGTTGTAATCCCCGTTACAGAACGTCGTCCCTTACCGAGACTTGCCTGGCTTGTCCCCAGTCCTGCTCTGCTGTGGAAACCAGGGGAAAGATATTCTCTGTAAGGTGATACAATGTCATTTTCACTCTGTAGGACAGAGAACAGGCTGGACATGACTCCCTGTCTGAAGGCTTACCGTGACAACAAATTTCCACTCCTAATGGTAACAAGGTAACCAGACCCAAACACAGATGTGGGAAACAGCAGGTAAAGGTCTCCTTTGTCTAAGGCCCCCCAGGGGTCTATCGCTCTCCCCTTGACTGTTCTTAGGGCTAGTCTTGATGCTCCACACTGGACCACGCATCCCAGACAGCCCTCCATGTTCCAGAATTGTTTTCCCCTCTTTTGACGGCACTCCCACTTCTTCTCCCAGCTAATTGTCTGGGCAAAGTCTGGGTGACAGTTCGTCCCCTCTGAGGGGCAATATTAATGACAAACATGCATTCTCTCTCTCAGGAATATGTGTATTTTGAAAGAAGGCAATTGATGACAGCGAGGCCTGAAGTCAATGTTGCAATTTTTGTCAGCGAGCGTGAATAGAAAGATCATCTTACAACCCTCAGATAATGTTGGGTGGGGGAGCACCAGCTCTGTCATGCCTAAAAGGGGCTGTTCAGAGCATCTGTCACTCACTGTAAGATGGGAGGTCCCCGTAGGACGTCCTACTTTCCCTCCCTTGGACACACGATGGGTTGTAGGAAAGAGAACACACTGCACTAGAAAGGCAGGCAGAGTCCCAGTGCGCCATAGGAGGGAATTTGCACTTTCTTCTACTCCCTCCAGGAGGGAGTAGCCTGGTCAGACTGGCATTTTAGCCAAAGTACTCCACAGCAATGTGGAGAATGGGTATGGCCGAGCCAGCAAGCCCAGCTGGAAAGTCGTGGTGGGAATGACGTGAGAGATAATGAGGCCTGCAACTAAGGCTAAGTTGGTGTAGAAGGAGAGAAGAGGAAGGGTTCAAGAATACCAGGGAGATTAAATAAGCAAGCCCAGATGGGGCGCCTGGGTGGCTCAGTGGGTTGAACCTATGCCTTCAGCTCAGGTCATGATTCTAGGATCCTGGGATCAAGCCCCGCATCGGGCCCTCTGCTCTGCCTACTTGTGATCTCTCTCTCTCTCTGTCAAATAAATAAATAAAATAATAAATAAATAAATAAATAAATAATTTAATTAAGCAGCCCCAGGGACTGCCATCACTAGTAGCTGGGTATCCCACCTCTCCCTCCTCCCTTGACCTTCACCCCCGTCCACAATAAAGGTACTATGTCACTCCTATGCATTAAAACCTCAGGGGACATCAAAAAGGGGTACTGTTTGAAACACTGGTGTCTGTGAAGACTTTACTCAAAGCATCAGGTTGGGGACCCCCTCCCTTTCTGTTTCATACATGTCTCTGTTAAGGACAAAACTTGGTTTTAAAAAATGGGATATTTTGGCCAATGATGGTATGTTCTCAATTCAGATGTTCTGTAGAATGGGACTGGACTGATCGTGATTTTCGTTGAATGACCTCTCCCGTCCCACTCTTGCCAAAGGTTTTATCTCTTCTGAGGGGCAGTCCTGTGAGAGCAAAGACCAGAGAGCCTCAGTGGAGGATGTAAAATGTGCCACCTTTATCTTTCATCCACATGACACACTGATGGTGGGTCCCCTTGCCATTTCTTCTGCTCTCTATCTAGAATTCAGAAGTGATGATATTGTCAAAAGAGTTCCTCAAATGGAGAAATGACAGCGAGCTCTTTCTGACAGAAAGCTGTCTGATTTGGCTGACTGGTGATCTAGTAAATATTTTCCACAAATTGAGTGAGATAAATTTGTGCTACCAAGGTTCTCATGAAAATTGAATTAAAGTAAGTGACAAAATAAAAGCATTTTAACTGTAAGATGTATTAGCAAAGACATATTGAAGTTAACGAACAATTCTATTTCCTGAAGCTCTGAGTTTATCTGTTTGAGCAAGTTGCCTTTAAATGAAAGAGTCACAGGTATAATTTACAGTCATTTAGCATGTCAGAGTAAAGTCTTCTTAGCAGAATTCCCAGAAATTGAAAGCAATGACATTAGTATCTGAATGATAAATCCAGTCATAAGTCAAATGGCTTTTATTTCTTTGTTTTCAACAAATTGGTGGGGGACATAGATTATCAGTTGATAAATCATCAGCTGACAAAACAGTTTTGATGACACATCACTATGTGATGTTTTGGCAAATAACTTGGAACGCGTTCGAAGACTTGAGTGACTTTGCCATATAAAAACTTTCCCCTTTGTTGTCTACTTTTCATGTGAACAAAATGTCCATGGAAGTGAAACATCAGAATGGAATTGATGTTGAATCACAGAAGTAATATTCATCCACGGATACAGGGGCTGATTGAGAATAAAAATTTCTGATTAATTGCCAATAAAAGTTTACCATTTATGTAATAATTATAAAAATATGTATACTGTATAAAGTCTGAAAGAAAATTTCATTGATCCATAAAACATGATCAATAAAACGTTTTCAGCCATAAGAATAATCTTGTCCAGATAAAATCATGTGGGGTTCAAGGAGAAAAGAGAACTAGGTAAAGCTTTTGCCCTTTAAGAGCTTAAAAATGTATTTTTTAAATGAATGATGAGCTGGGTCAAGTAGCTAGATTCTCTTTTGTATTTAAAGGGATACAACCAGGTGTATTTGTAAATGTCAATGAAATGTCAACAGGGCAAGAGTTACAACGTTGACGCTCTTTAAAGCTATGATGAGAAATTCTGGGTACTTAAAATGGGTGGTTTTCAAACTTAGGTTGGGAATGATTTTAGGGGGTTGCAAAGGGGGCCAGCTGCTGTCCCACCAAGGCAGCGCGCCCCTAGGGCTGTCTTGCCGAGTCCCCGCTGCGCGACGTGCCTGCTCCTTGCTGGAGTCCCACGGCTGTCCCCGGGTGCGAGGCAGAACAGCGCCCCCCACTCCCCTCACTTTCACACCCTTTTCAAGAGAACGTTTTCCTCTGCGGCGCCCCAGCCGGCCGATTTGTCACCACTTCACTGGCCGGCTAAGGGACCGCGGAGAAGACTCCGAGCCCTTGTGCGGGGGCGCCCCCTTCCCCGCGGGCGCACCCCAGCCGGCCCCCGCGCACCCTGCCCCGGCGCCCGGCCCGCTGCGGGCGGCCAGCCCCTCTCCCTATTATGTAATCCAGCCCCGCCACGCCAAGCCCGGCCTTCCCGCGCCGCGTGCATTTCCGTCCGCTCTCGCCTTTCATCCGCCGAGGGCCCGGGAGGGAGAGGATGTGACCTCATCCGCGTGGCATCTGAGCCCAGGGGTGCCCCCGGGCTCCCACCCAGGCCCCTGTCTGCGTGCGGGAGGGGCGCGCCCACCCCGGGGCCTCGGCTTCGAGGGAAGGGGCGCAACAGTTGTGAGCAAGGGCAGACAGGAGCGGAAAGGGACTTGGCTAGACGTTTGCTTTCTGTAAAACGTTCCCCAAACTGGAATGCCGTGGACAGAGCTACACAGACACACACACACACACACACACACACACACACACGCTCACACCCACACGGCTCCTCGCCCCCCCCAACACACACACACACACACACACACACACACACACACACACACACACCCCTAACTCAGAAGGCCTGAATGAAGGCGAAAGCTGTCTGGAAGACAGAAGGAAACCCTCCGAACCCCGGAGTCGCCCTGGGAGGATGGGACCAACAGGGTTAGGAGGCCCATCTTGAGAGCTCCTAGTCTATTCCTGGCTCCCCATGGCTGTACCTCGCTCTTTTCTCCTGCCCCCAAAGAAAACATGCTCTCCCCTTCAGACGGTGCCTGGATTTTCTATATATATTGGAGCTTAATTCCTTTGGGGTCTTCAGGGTTTCCAATCTTCCAGAATTCTTGGCTTGAATACAAGTACCTTATGGAAGAGTCACACACACACACACACACACACACACACACACACACACACTTCTGAGGAATCTGGAGCAAAGGGATGAAGGGACAAAGCTTAGAAGGAGAAGGTGGGGGGGATTGTCCCTCTTCCTCTCTGAATCATTCCCCAACCCCAGGCATGGTTTGCAGGGATGGCTGAATGTGCAGCACCCTCCCCATTCCTCCTTAGAACCCTGCCAAAGGTGGGGCTCCCATCTGGGCCGCTGAGAGAATGTCCCTGCCTTGTGGGATGCCCACCCCACCCCACCCTTTCCACCCTGGCCAAGTTTGCAGAGACAGCTTTACCCCTAGGTATGCTTCCTGCAAGTTAGTCACCCAACCACAGTTAATACAAAATAATGAATATAGCCAAAGCTGCTGATGTCCATCTCAAATGCTTTCCTCCTGTCTTCCCAGCACACACACATGTCCACCACCCTCGTCACCATTCACCTCACAGACTTTTAACACCGTTCAGGCCTTTATCAAGGAGGTCCCTTCCAACCACATCATCTAGAGTTCCCCACCCTCCGCCTCCTTGTCTCCTATATTGCCCTGCTTGTCTTCTTTCAAAAACTTGTCTTTATTGGATCATATGGACTTATTTACTCTTTTATTGTCTGAGCAGTATCATCACCTTCACCACTCAGTCCCCAGGAATGTGGAACCCACCAATGAAGGGACCTTGGCAGTCTCACTTAGCATTTGTATAACCCCAGAATGAGCCTGGCACCCCCGTAGGTACAGATTTGTTGAATCAGCGAAGGAAGGGAGAAATGTTAGGCTTTGGTGATACCTGGTGCCCTCTGAATTCCTCTAGGTGAAAGCGTACATATTATATAAAATATATATTATTACATATACATATACTATACATACATACAATATATAATTACCAGCGTCTGCCTTCTGTACCAGACTGCGAGATACCCGAGGGTGTTCACGTTGTCTGAGCCCTCCCTAGAGCTCAGCTCCTAGCCCAGTACGGGACAGAAAGTAAATACTCAAGAGTCTGTTGGCCTGTTTTGTTTGCTTCGTGATGACAAGCAAAACATTGTGTTTTACCCACGAGGAAAGCGATCAGTCTTATGTGCGTAAAGCTCTTGAGAGCCTACTGAGTTCTTCCGTGTCCATTTCACTCCCACAGCTCCAAAAATTAAGCATGGACTAGCACTGTCCCACTTCACAGGTGACAAAACTAAGTCCCAAAAGGTTGAGTGATTTGTCTGGGGCAAGCATTGGTAAGAAAGGAGCATGGAAATCTCCAGCAATACTAGTGGAATTGCCTGCTTCTTCTTTCAGTGCTCTCAGATTTGCTTTATGTGTTTGGAAATTCTGTTACCACCAATCCTTTTAACCTATAGAATTAGGATGGACTCATGCTACCTCCCCTCATGGCTGTCCTTCCAAGCTTTCTATTGGGGTGGGTTTGCTTATCCCACAGACGCAGGGCAGACGTCATTTCCTCTTATTATTTCTTGAGCAGAAATCAACACTTCCGCAACTGTATTCCTGTTGTACCTGACATGCACATTTATCATAGGTCTTAACGCCTTCCTCCAGTGTGCATGTTAACTTAGTACTCAGCCTTACTGCCATAGTTAAGACGGAGCAGAAGAGCTCATGCCCCATCTAAAGGAACAGCTCATATTCAGTCCCAACATCTTGTGGCCATGCAAGAATGGTGGGAGGAGGAGTGCTAATGTATATTCCAATTTTTCAAAAGAATCTGGAAGCCTGGACTTTTATGAGAAATTCTCTGATTTTAAATATTGGCTCAACTTAAGAAAAATACTGCATGTGCCAAATAAAACACACCTGTGGTTTTTAATGGGCCAATGGGTAGCCAACCTGGGAGCCCTGGGTTAGGATGTATATGAAGTATGAGGCTGGACGTGGCTAGCAATGGGCCAAAGTAGAGGCTGGTATGAGAGAAAAGTTCTGAGGTTGACCAAGGAGAACAAACGGGGATGAGAGACCACTGAAAGGCTTTAATCGACCATGAGGTTTATATGTGAGAAGGATCACTCTGGCTGCAACATGGAGAACCAGTGGAAAGGAATCAGCAGTGTTAAGGAGGAAGACCAGTTAAAAAAAAAAAAAAATGATCGTGATAACCCAGGAGAGACACATGACTTGGTCTTGGTGGTGACACTGGGGAAGAATGGAAATGGAAGCATTTGGAAGATAGTCCGGATCTAGAATCACAGGATTTTCTTCCTGATTGGCTGTGAAAGGTGAGGCAAAAAGAATAGGCAAGAGTCATGTGTAGGTTTCTGGCTCAGACAACCGAGTGGGTGTTAATGTCACTTAGTAAGAGAGAAAACACAAAAGGAGGAGCAGGTCTGGGGGAAAGGTGAGTTCTTCCATTTTGACCATGCTGAATTTAAGGTTCCAGAGATAGCTCCAAAGGAAAATTTTAGTGGAAAACTGGATCTTGATGAAAGAAATTTGTGTTAAAAAGACAGATTTTGGGGTTACTGACGGGTCATCATAAAGCCATGAGGGAGAGTGGGCTGAAGACAGAGAAGAACCCAAGACAGAGCCCGTTCTGTGGGCAACGTTGAGAAATTGCATATAGATCAAAGAACAATCAGAAAAGAAGGAGAAGACCAGCCAGGTGCTGGAATGTGGTCTCATAGGAGCCAGAGAAAGAAGTGTTTCCAGGAGCAAGTGGACAGCTGTGTCAGATGTTATGGGATGTCGAATAAGAAGAGAACTGGAAAGTGTCCATAGATTAGAGACTTACAGGTGCAGAGTGATCTTGGGGACAAGAGTTTCACTGAGGTGATTGGAATAAAACCCAGCTTACAGGGCACTCAGGAGTAAATGAGACATGAGAAACAGGGTCCAATGAGTTTAGGCATCTCTTTCAAAAATGTTGGCTGTGAAGGGACAGAGAAAGATATGACCAGAAGAGGACATGGGATCGAGGAAAGGTTTTTATATAGAGGAGAGAGTTGAATATATTTCAAATTTATGAGAAGTCTTCAGAGGTGGAGGAAGAAGTTGAAGAAACAAGAGAGAAGAAAAGTTATTAGTAGCCCCAGAGTGGCTAAGAAGGCAGGAAAGATAGACTCTCGAGCAAATGGAGAGAGATCACTTTAGACCCACAGCTGAAAAAGGAAGAGTTGCCGGCTCGGTGTCCATAGTGAGTTCCACCTGAGGGCTTTTCCTTTTTCCTTCTCAAGTCAGAGTAAGGGTGGAAATGGAGGTATTCTGAGAGTTGAGGGAAAGCGAATAACCTTTGGAGCCATCTGGAAAGAAAGTTCCCACATTTGGTAAGTTTGGGATTATTGGTGTGCTCTAGTGATTCCTCCTTTGTGCAAAAGGCAACTAGATTTCTCACCAATAGTCCACAGCGTTGGTGGGTCCTTCCCACACCTTGCAGAAAATGTTCTGGACTGTGCTTTGGAGGCCTAAGGAGCATCCCAGCCCCACCACTCACCAACTTGGACTTAAGGTAAAAACACCTAGGCATGAAAGGAGAGGTTGTATTTGAATACTATGTGCTAATGCTTTATCCTGAGTACTTGGCCCCCAGCTCTTCCCCTCGGTCCCAGGTGCTAGCACTTTGCCCAGAACTTTAGTGTTCGTTCAGCCTCCAGGTGGTGACCACTCCCGCATACCCAGTAGAAGTACTTCCCCATTTTCCACGTCCAAATCTTTCATTTTCAAGATTGGGCTCCATCCTGCTAATTCACCCCCTCTCAACAACTTTAGAAAGAGAATGAGACATTCTCCTCTGGCCTCCTCTTTGTAAACCCAGTCAGGCAGCAAGGTCAAGCAAACACCACAAGAGTCAGGCAACATGGGGACCAAGGCAGATATTTTGTTCTTCAGAGGGCTGGTGAGAACCTGCTACACAGGTCACGTCATTCTCTGGCCTTCAAAAGAGCAACACCTAGAAGATTCTAGAT
This sequence comes from Enhydra lutris kenyoni, assembly GCF_002288905.1. Classification (NCBI taxonomy): domain Eukaryota; kingdom Metazoa; phylum Chordata; class Mammalia; order Carnivora; family Mustelidae; genus Enhydra; species Enhydra lutris. Next base: position 5,215,815 of record NW_019154153.1, read on the forward strand.
AAATAAACAATTTAACCTGCAACTCTCTGCTTTGCAAGAAAGACATCTTAGCCACTCTGTCTCTTGCTAAAGTGAAAACTCTTTTTTTTTTTTTTTCATCCTCTCTCTGTGCACAGAGAAGTTTCCCTTTGGCCCTTACCCTGACTTTAAAGATTTGCCTCACACCTCAGCCTTCTGGTCTCTTATTTGCCCATGACCCCTTTGCATTTTGTTTCGGTCCACCAACAATAGTAATATTACCATGTAACAAAATGGAAAAACCTGGATTTTCCAGAATTTCTCTTAGGAAAGAAAAGTATTATTTGACAGGTCCTTGGGCCCGTGGGTAAAACCATGAGTAGAACTCTTTGGCACAGGTCAAAAGAAGAATTTGTTATTGTCCGTTGTTCAGAGCAGATGAAGAGAAAGGAGAGAAGAGATGAAGATTTTCCCAATCCCAAATCCTCATTTGAAGTATCTCCTGGGTTGCTCAGTTGGTTAAGCATCTGTCTTCAGCTTGGGTAGTAGTCCTAGGGTCCTGGGATCGAACGTGCATGGGGCTCCTTGCTCAAGGGGAGCCTGCTTCTCCCTCTCCCTCTGTTCCCCTACTCCTGTGCTCTTGATCACTGTATCTCTCTATATATCTCAAGTAAATAAATAAAAAATCTTAAAAATAAAAAAAAAAAAACCTCACTCAAAAAATATTTGGATCAGACCGGATATTTTTACAGAAATACAGAGACACTAGATTGCTAAAGCAGAGAAATATGACCAATATCAAGATTCTAGGGGAAGTCATTAGTCACCTATTGCATAATACGTTACCCTAAAATGTAGTGGTTTAAAACAGCACTTTGTTTTATTAGCCCTATTTTCTAGGAGTCAGAATCCAGGCATGGCTCAACTGAGTCCTTTGTCTCAGGGACTCTTACAGTCCAGCTGTGATCAAGGTGTCGTTCAAAGCTGGGGTGTCATCCACAAAGTCCCCTGGAGAAGGAGTCCCCTCCAAACTTGCACAATGGTTGCCAATCTTCATCCCCTCTCTGGTTGTAGACTAGAGGCCACCTCTGTTTCTTGCCACATGGGCCTCTCCAAAATGGTGACTCGAGGTGGGAATACCAACCAGGAGAGCCATGGCATCTAACAGCAAGGCAGAAGTCATGATCTTTTGTAACATAGTCAGAGAAAGGACATCCTGTCGATTTTGCCATACTCTGATCAAAGAAAGGCAAACTACCAGGGCCAACCTTGGCTCAAGGGAAGGGATTTCATCCAAGGGCTACCAAGAACTAGGGATCCTGGGGGCTACCTTTAGAAGTCCACTTCACACAAGTACTTTGTGGATTTTCACAGGGCTGTGGAACAGGGGTTCAGACCAGGTCTCATCATGTCTTAGAGAGGCAGCTTTGCCAACACTGGGCTTTGAGAGAGCCGCTGCTAATTCACACAAACGATGTACCAGTCGCGATGCTAAGCTCTAGCCCCACACTTTTTAAATGTGCAAAATAATGTTACAGATTTAGGGTCTCCACTGTCCAGATTTAAGAAACAAAGTGAGGGTAAGTCATTTATCTGGGGTCGCAGAGCCAGCAAATGGTGGGGCCGGGATACAACAAGCATGGGACCGTTTGCCTCAGACTGATGCCCTGTAGACTCAGTTTACCTCTGGACACCAAAATCAAGATCAGCAAAGAATGCATTTGGCTTTACTCTCCAACAACCAGGACTTTAGTAAGAAAGGCTTAATTAAATAAAAGCTCTTAGGACAGGTAGGGCCAAAGTCTTCTCCTTTTGTGACTTTTTCTCTTTATTCAGGAAATAAATCCTCTCCAAACAGATTTGCACGTTCAGCTCTTTGATTAGAAATGGTGTTAGCCTGTACGTGCTAGTGGCAAGAGGTATAGGGAGAGCTAGAATTTCAGCTTTTCAACGTCTATTAAAGAAGGAAAAGAGAGAAGCCTGGGTAGCTCAGTCAGTTAAGTGTCTACCTTATGTCCTTATGTCCTTATGACCTACCTTAGGTCATGATCCCCATGGTCCTGGGATCAAGTTGTGCATCAGGCTTCCTGCTTCTCCCTCTCCCTCTGCTGCTGTCCCTGCTTGTGCTTTCTCTCTCTCTGACAAATAAATAAATAAAATCTTAAAAAAAAAAAAAAAAAAGAAGAAGAAGAAGAAGGGGAAAGAAAACACGATGATAAACGGGTTGGAGCTAGCCAGTTCATACCCTGTTCCCAGCTTTATACACATTCAATTCATTCCAGATCTCCCTGTCCCCACATTAAGAATGAAGAAACAAGTGCAATTAAGCCTCTTCCCCTCTCCTCTCCCTCATCTCAAGATTTACTTATATTATTATTCCTACATTGCCAAATTGATAGCCTTTACACTATCTTCTGCTATTGTAATTTGCACAAATTTTTAAAAAGGTTTATTTATTTATTTTTAGAGAAAGAGAGAGAATGGGGCAAGGGGGTGGAGGGACAGAAGCAGAGGGAGAGAGAAAATCTCAAGCAGACTCTCCACTGAGCACAGAGCCTGACATGGGGCTCAATTCTATGATCCTGAGATCATGACCTGAGCCAAAACCAAAAGTCGGACGCTCAACTGACTGAATCACCCAGAAACCCCTGAAATTGTAATTCGAATACTTTTTAAATTGTCATTCTGTATTTAAATATTTTTAACATGGCTTTCCCATTTATCTTTTTGTCACCAAGTGTTAGGTTAAACTATATGAAATTGCCCATATTGGACCATTTTTGCCTGAGAAAAATGTGAATTTAATATGCTCAATCTAATGGTCAAGAGGATTTTAAAAATATCCTTCAGAGCCTTCAGATAAAATGAAAGTTTTTGTGCAATACATTTTCCTTGAGATTTGTAAATCTTCCTTTGCTTTTTCCTAATGTTAGGATGTTGTTGAAACCTCAAACCAGCCTGATATTATTTTCTTGATAAATGACTAGCATTCCTGTTTAGAATCCCACAAGAGTATTTATTACTTTTATCTTTCTTCATTTAAAAAATTCTTAATCTAGAATTCCAGTAGCTTTACTGAGATACATAATAGTTTTGACAGTTCATTATCAAAGATTTTCTTGGAATACAATTACAATCACACATTTATGTCTTTCGAAAACCATTTTCACCTATGATCTATTTATTATTTTTTCTTTTCATTTCCAACATTCTTTTCCTTAAAGAAACTGACCATTCCCGTGTCTGGGTGGCTCAGTCAGTTGTGCATCTGCCTTCGGCTCCGGTCGTGGTCCCAAGGTCCTGGGATTGAGTCCCAGGTCAGGCTCCCTGCTCCGTGGGCAGTCTGCTTTTCCCTCTCCTTCTGCCTGCCACTCCCCTTGCTTGTGCTCTCTCTCTGTCAAATAAATAAATAAGAATCTTAAAAAAACAAAACAAAACAAAACAAAACTGTTAATTTGTTGGATTGTCCTTATCTTCCTTATCTGTCATTTTCCCTCATATCCTTAATCTTTTTAGACTTTAATTATGTTTTTTTTAAAGATTTTATTTATTTATTTGATAGACAGAGATTACATGTAGTCAGAGAGGCAGGCAGAGAGAGAGGAGGAAGCAGGTTCCCCACTGAGCAGAGAGCCCGATGTGGGGCTCGATCCCAGGACCCTGAGACCATGACCTGAGCTGAAGGCAGAGGCTTTAACCCACTGAGCCACCCAGACGCCCCTTAATTATGTTTTAATGTTAATTTTCTATTTCACTGACTGTTTTCACCATTATTTTTTCTTCCTTCTATAATTCTTCTAAGATAAAATTAATATACAGACCATATAGGATATAGTTTTCCAAGGCTCTTAGAACAAGAAAAGAATAAAAATATAATCTTGCCCAGATTTTTATAAGTATAAATATTAAAATGTCTAGAGTAATCTTCTAGAATATATGCATAGTATAAAACATCCAAATAAATGGAAATATATATGTGTTATATATATACATGCTTATTACTAGATACAAACCAAAAGCATAAAAATGAAAGATTAAAGGTAAAGAAATGGAAATAAAATTTAATAACAAAAACTAATTGATAAATCAAAAATAAAATAAGAGAGAAGGAACAGAAAATAAATGTGACAAATAAAATAGCAAGAGAATAGAATTAAATACAATCACATCAGTGGTTATATTAAGTATAAATACACTGAAAACAACAATTGAAATGTAGAGATTTTCAAATAGACTAAAAAAAGTAACACAACTATGTGCTGCTTACAAGAGGCATACTTTAAATATATGAGCACCATAGGCTGAAAATAAAGAGATGGGAAAAAATATAGCATGCACAATTTAACCTAAAGAAAGCTGGTTATAATTTTATATACATACTAATATATATATATGTAAATATATATAGCTGGGTTTGGTTTTTTGGCATCAGAGAAAACTAAACTTTAAGACAAAAAATTATTTCCAAAGTTAAAGAAAGGCATTAAAGAATTATAAAAAGATCAATTCATCAGGAAGACATAACAATCTAAAGCACACCTGCACCTAATAATAGATCTCCAAAAAATGTGAAGCATAAGCGTACAGAACTGAAAGGGGTCGAGGGATAGAATAAACAGACAAAACCCCAGTAAAACTGGGAAAAAACCAGTAAGGCTATAAAAGATTTGAACAACAGTTTTATTCAACTTGACCCAGTTGACATGTCTTGGACACTATATGCAACAACTGTAGAATATTCATTCTTCTAAATACACAAGGAATATTTACTAAAACACACTATATGCTGAACTAAAAGACAAATATTAATAAAATCCAAAGAACAAAAATCATATAAGTATGATCTCAGGCCACGACAGGATTAAACTAAAAATTAACCATAGAATATAAAACAGAAAAATAATGGAAAAACTTTAAATGTTTGAAAATTAAACAATATATTTTTCAAAAATTCATGAGTCAAAGAAGAAATTAGGAAAAAAAATTGGAAAATGTTTCAATTGAATAATAATGTAAATAGAATGTAAAAATTTGGGAAGCAACTAAACTAACACTTAGAAATGGGGCACCTGGGTGGCTCAGTGGGTTAAAGCCTCTGCCTTCGGTTCGGGTCATGGTCCCGGGGTCCTCGGATCGAGCCCCACCTCGGGCTTTCTGCTCGGCGGGGAGCCTGCTTCCTCCAATCTCTCTCTCTCTGCCTGCCTTTCTGCCTACTTGTAATCTCTGCCTGTCAAATGAATAAATAAAATCTTTAATAAAAAAATGTATAGCTTTAAATGCATCCATTTCAAGGAACTAGAAAAAGAAATGTAAATGAAATGTAATGGAAAGAAGGAACTAATATAGGTAAGAACATAAATTAAGGAGTGAGAAAACAGATATATAAAAATACAGAACAAAGATGAGTAAGATTAATAAAGCCCCAGCAAGACTGATCAAGAAGAAAAACAACACAAATAACCAGTATCAGGAATGAAAAGGAGATATTATTTCAAACCATAGATACTAAAGAAAAATGGAAGGATATTATGCTGATTACTTTATGCCAATAAGTTGGATGACTTACATGAGTGGATAATTTTTTTTTGAGAAACACAGCTCACTGAATCAGACACAAGAAGAAATAGAAAATGTGACTAGCTCTAGATGTATTAAAGTACTTGTAAAGAGAAATCTTGTAAAGAGAAAACTCCAGGTGCTGAAAATTTTACAGTGAAATTCAAATTTGTTCAGTAAAAAGGTAATGCTTCTCAACTAATTTTCTGAAGCTAAAAATAACCCTGCTACTAAAACCAGAGAAGGACATTACAAAAAAAGAAAATTCAAACCAATATCCTTTATGAACATACACACATTAAAAAGTCCTCATAAAAGTATTAGCGAATCAAATTCAGCAAGATGTGAAAAGAATAATATATTATGAGTGGGATTTATGGTAGGAGGAAAGATTAGATCAACATTTGAAAAATAGCATATATCACATTAACAGAAGTAAAGGAAAAAATAGTATTATCATTTTAACACAGTAAAAAAATCGAAATGTTTTATTAAATTCAGTATCTAACCATAACCAAAAAATTGAGAATAAATAAGAACTTCTTTAATGATAAGATATCTCCTAAAAACTGATTAACATGAAACTTAATAGTCAAATATTGAATACTTTCCTCTAAGAACAGGCTAAGATGTCCAATCTCACACTTCCATTTAACATTATACTGGAGGTCATAGTCAGTGCAATGAGGAAGGAAAGAGAAAAAATGCATAAATATTAGAAAAGAAAAAATTAAATTTTATCTATGAAAGCAGACATAGAAAAAAATCTAAAGAAATCTAAAAACAGACTGCTTTAACTAGCAAATGAATTTAGCAAGATCATTGGTTAATATACATAAATTAATCATATTTATATGTATCTATATATACTATATTTACATGTAGTTATATGCTTATATATATTCTATATACTAACAGTGAACAGTTGGAAATTAAAACTAAAAAATAGAATCATTTACAACAGCTTCCAAAAAAAATCAAATTATTGGGAACGAATATAACAAAATATGTGCAAGAGCTTTACACTGACAATTTTTAAATATTTTTGAGGAAAAAGAAAAGAAGACTTAAGTGAATGTGGGGATATGCCGTGTTCATAGCTTGGGATGCTCACTATTGTTAAGATGTTAGTTTGTCCCAAATTGATCTATGCATCTCCAGATTCAGTGCAATCCCAGTCAGAATCCCAGTAGCCTTTTTGAAGAAAACAACATGTTTATTCTAAAATGTGTAGCCATTGGCAAGATGATTTTGAAGGGGAAAGAAGAATTGGAGAACTGATGCTGTCATATTTCAGGACTATATAAAGTTATAGAATAGTGTAGTATTATCGTAACAAACAGTGGAATAGAATAGAGAAATCTAGAAATGAAACCACACGAATACAATCGCTTGATTTTTGAGAAAGGTGCCATTATGACTCACTGGGAAGAACAAGAACTTCTCAATTAGTGGTTCTAGAACAACTGGATTTTCATACAGAAAAAAAATTATGTATGACCCCTATTTCATAGCATACACAAAAGCTAATTAAGATGAATCACAGGAGCACCTGGGTGGCTCAGTCAGTTAAGCATCAGTCTCTTGATTTCGGCTCAGGTCATGTTACTAGGGTCCTGGGATGGAGCCTTGCCTTGGGCTCCCCATTCAGTGGGGAGTCTGCTTGTCTCCCTCTCCCTCTGCCCCTCCTCCTGCTTGAACTCTCTCTCTCTCTCAAATAAGAGTGAATAAAAGATGAATCGTAAAACCATGCATGATAACTGGAACCATAAAGCTTCTAGGAGATTGCATAGGAAAATATCTTCATGACTTTGGAGTACGAAAATATTTGTTAACAGGATGCAAAAAGTACTAACCATAAAATTTTTAAATGATAAATTGGATTCGTCAAAATTCAAAACTTGTGCTCATCAAAAGACAGCTAAAAAGGTGAAAAGACAAGCCACAGACTGGGAGAAAACATTCACCATATATATAATATGTATTTTATATATATGAGAAAGGATATATAAATGTGTGCATATATACACATATATGTATGAGAAAGGACAAATATTCAAAATATATTAAATATATTTAAATATGTTTAAATATATTTAAAACTCCTATAAAAGAATAGGAAAAAGACAAATAAATGTTTTTTAAATGGACAAAAAGGCTTGAACAGAAACTTCATGAAAGATGATATCCAATGGGGTACCTGGGTGGCTCAGTGGGTAAAGCTTCTGCCTTCAGCTCAGGGTCCTGGGATCAAGCCCCACAACGAGCTCTCTGCTCAGCAGGGAGACTGCTTCCCTTCTTCTCTCTCTGCCTGCCTCTCTACCTACTTGTGATCTCTCTCTGTCAAATAAATTAATAGAATCTTTAAAAAAAAAAAAAAAGATGATATCCAAGTAGCAATAAGCATTTGAAAGGGAGCTCAATATGCCATAAGAAAACTCATTATCTTCTTAAAATGAAGATCATAATTAAAGTTATGATCACATATTCATCAAAAGTCACTACCAAAAACTAGAGAATGGGAGAAGACATTTAAATAACAAGATCTAAAAAGATTAGTATCCAAAATACAAAAACTCTTGGGGTATCAGTAAGGAGAAGACAAACAGCCTCCTCCCAAATTTAGCAAAATTAATTCATAAAATCCCACAGAAAATGAGGCACAAATTTTCCATATGTATATAAAACTATATTCAACCATTACTAATCAAGGAAATGCAAATTTATATTACAGCAGCATACTTTTTACACCCACCAGAGTAGCAAATATTAAAAATCCAGCCAGTCCCAAGGGTTGGAGAGAATGTGGAATAATGGAACTCTCAGCTCATTGCTGATGGGAATTCAAGATCTCATCATCACCATGGGAAACTCTGGCACTTTCACATGTGCACCAGAAGACTTTTACAAAATGTAAGCAAACCAAATGTCCATCCACAGTAGAGCAGATAGGTTTCTTGAGGTATTATCATCCATGGGGATACTCTCTGAGAGTAAAACTCTGTGAGCTGGAGCCATGTGTGCCAGCATAGGGAAAATCTTAAAAATAAGACATTAGGCAAAAGAAGCAAGTCAAGGAAAATGCATACAGTAGAATTCTACTCATGTTTAGTAACTAAATAGATAATAATTTAAAGGATTGTTAGCTCTACTTAGGAAGTAAAATCGCCAAAGAAAAGAAAGAAGATAATTAGCACAAAATTGGCTGTGAGTGAGGAAGGAGGAGAGAAAATGCAACTGGTAAAGGGCATGGTGGTGCATGTCTGAGGGATGATAATGTTCCATTTCTTGCCCTAGTTGGTGAGTACGTAAGAGTTTATTTTGTTATTTTTCTTAAAATTGTGTAAATGCTTTTTCTTACATGCCTTTGCACGTTTGTTCACAGTTCACAACTTAAAAAAAGAAATCGCATGGTATTCCTTACTAACCTTTGACTTAATGAGTTCTATGTTGTACCTCATAATCCACAATTCATAGTTTCTGAAAACTTGGGTGTAATTTTTTCGAAAGGACTATCATTTTCTGTTGTTTTGTGAAACTGTTTCTAAACCTAAAACACGTTGGGGCACCTGGCTGGTAAAGCATGTGACTCTTGATCTCAGGGTCTTGAGTTCAGGCCCCTCATTGGGTGTGTAGAGATTAAATAAATAAATAAATACATACATAAATAAAATGTCTTAATTTTGGACTGCTTCTTAGTTGGTATGATGGTTAGTTTTATGTGTTAACTTGGCTAAGCTGTTTAATCAAACACTAACCTAGGGGTGCCTGGGTGGCTCAGTCAGTTAAGCATTTGCCTTCAGCTCAGGTCATGATCCCTGGGGTCCTAGGATTAATCCCTGAGTGGGGCTCCCTGCTCAGCAGGAAGTCTGCTCCTCCCTCTCCCTCTGAACTTCCCCTAAGCTCCTGAACTCTCTCTCTCTTTTTCTCTCTCAAATAAATAAATGAAATCTTAAAAAGCAAACACACAAACAAACACTAACCTAGATGTTGCTGTAAAGCTTTTAAGTTGACTTTAAATAGTCACCCTTGATAATGTGGGTGGGCCTCATCCAATCAGTTGAAGGCCACAAGGGCAAAAACTGAGGTTTCCCAGAGAAAACAAAATTCTGCCTTAAGAATACAACATCATCACCGCCACAGTTTCCAGGCTGCTGGCTCATCCTGTGGATTTCAGCCTGGCCTCCACAATCAAGTAAGCCAATTCTTTGAAATAAATTGGTTTCATCTCTCTCAAAAGCCCTGAGCGATCTGGATTCTGGTACCAGGAAATAGAGTGCTGCTGTAACAAGTACCTAAGAATGTGGAAGTAGCCTTGAAACTGAGTAATGGAAAGAGGCTGGAAAAATTTTGAGGTGCAGGCTAGAAAAAGCCTGGATTGCCTTGAAGAGACAATTGGTGGAAATGCAGACGTTGCAGACGATTCTGGTATGGGCTCGAAAGGAAGTGAAAAGAATGGCAGACAGCATCTATCATCTTGGAAAATACATGCATCATTATAAAAAGAATGTCAGCAGAAATACTAAAGGGGCTTCTGTTAAGACCTTCGAAGGAGGTGAGGAGTGTGCTGGTGGACACAGGAGGAAATAGGGCCTTTGTTACAAGTGTCAGACCATCTGGCTGAATTGTGTTACACTGCTGGATGGTAGAACCTGTAAGTCATGAACTGAAGAGTTCAGCTGAGCTTTTCAAGCGAAGTATGGAAGGCTGGGTCTTTGCTCGCTGCTTATAGTGCACAGTATAGTATAGAACAGAGAGAAACTGAGGCAGATAAATTTACTGTCAAGTAAAAAGGAAGCAGAATTGGCTGATTTGGAAAATTCTCAGCTACCCATATTAGAAAGGATGAGAAAGCATACTCCCATGTAGACACCCCCCACAGTGCTGGACAGCTGGGTGTGACTGTAGATCCAACCAGCCCCCTCGGCAGAAGGCAGGAATCAAGATGGGGTTATTAGAAAGCCCTGCGGAGAACGGTTGTGTCTAATGACATGGATCCTCTTTACATCCACAGAAGCCTGCAGGGTCTAGAGAATTTTATACCAGCTGAAACATTGCCAGCCTGGACAGAGAGGGGCAGAGACAAAATGGAATGAAGGAAGAATGATCTTTGAAAAGGAGCTTAGTATCCTATAATGTACAAGACAGAGTCACTGGTAAGGGGTCAGAACGGGCAGAACCGGAGACCTAGAGGCTGGGACCTCCACGATCCCAGGGGCCAGAGAGCGTTGAGCCACAGAGACTCACTCTTGGGCCCTGGGACCTACTGGAATTTTCTCTGCTGAGTTTCAGACTTGCTTGGGACAGATGAACCCTTGGTTGCTTCCATTTCCTCATTTTCTGAATGGGAATATTTATCCCGTGCCTAGCTCAACATTTGATTTTGGAAGCAGAAAACTAATTCTCCAGTTGCACATATACACAGAGGGAGAGGAATTTTGACCCTAGGATGGATCACACCCAGAAGCTTGTCCATCCCAAATTCAGATGACCTAAATGAGGGGATTTGGGGCTTTTTGAGTGGATGACATTTAGATTCTAGACTCAAAGGAGGGGTGCCTGGATGGCTCAGTGGGTTAAGCCTCTGACTCCAGTTCAGGTCATGATCTCAGGGTCTTGGGATTGAGCCCCTCATCGGGCTCTCTGCTCAGCAGGGAACCTGCTTCCTCTCTCTCTGCCTGCCTGCCTACTTGTGATCTCTCTGTCTCTGTCAAATAAATACATGAAATCTTTTAAAAAAATATTTTTAGACTCAAAGTAGATGCTGGAATGAGTTGAGATTTTGGTAGATACTGAGATGGGATTAATGCATTTTCCACATGGACCAACATGCATTAGGGGGTTTAAAAGGAAGACTGTACTTGGTTCTATAGTTTCCCCCCAAATTCATGTCCACCCAAAACCTGATAATGTGATCTTACTTAGATATAATTTCTTCACAGCTATGTTCAGGTTAAAGTAAGGCCATAGTGGATGATGGTGGGCTCTAATCCATTTGTCAATCTTTTAAAAAAGATTTTATTTATTTGACAGAGGGAGGGAGAGAGAGAGCACAAGCAGGGGGAGGGGTGGAGGGGGAGAGAGAAGGGAGACAGACCTGGGGCTCAAACCCAGGACCCTGGGATCACAATCTGAGCTGAAGGCAGACACTTAACCAACTGAGCCACCCACATGCCCCCATTGACAGATTTTAATAAGCAGTGTGTTTATGGGGAGGCAGAGATACAGACACAGGGGAAAGCCATTGGTGACACAGGCAGAGACTGGAGGGGCACAGCTGCAAACCAAGGAATGCCAAGGAACACCAGCAGCCACCCGAAACTAGAAGAGGCAAGGAAGGATTCTTCCCAAGAGTCCCCCCAGGAGGGATGGCCCTATTGACACCATGATTGTAGACTTCTAGCCTCAAGAACTGTTAGAGAATCAAGTTATGTTGTTGAATGTCATCACATTGATGGCAATTTGTTAAAGCACCCTAGGAATCTGATACAGCAGGAATGGGAAGTGATTGCTTCTAGGGAAATGGGATAAGGTGAGGAGTGGAACGGGCGTGCTCTCTTTCTTGCAGCAAATCTTGTAAAGCTTTCCTTCTCTAAATGATTGGCACCTATAGCTCTGACTTTTAGAAAGGAAAGCTGTCAAATTATACATCAGGTAAACCTGACAGAGTTAATATAAAAATAAATAAATCCCTCTCACCTATAAACACCAAAGCAGAGGGCTGATTCCAGAACAGTAAAAATGATTCAATATTGAAAACTCTTTGTTTGGTTCTCCACTTTAACAGAGAAAAAAGACGACATTCTCCATAGACGCTGAAAAATAAAGTTAAACATCTTTTAGTGTCTGTAAAACGCTTAAGAAAGTGAGAATAGATAGGTACTTTCTTCAGATGATAGCATACACCTGTCATAACCTAATAGCCAGTATCCTCCTAAATCCACAAATATGAAAAGGAATTCCCTTACACTCAGGAACAGAAGACAGTTGCCCAGTATCATCAGGCTCCAGAAAAGGTAATTAAAGAAGAAATAGAAATCAGACATATAAAAATTAGAAAGGTAGAGATCAATTATCATTAAAGGCAAGTGAAAGTATTGTATACTTCAACGGTCACTGAATTCATCCTTTAAAGGACCAGATAGTAAACAATCTCTGTCTCATCTTTTTCCTTCTTCCTTCTTCTTTAAAACAGTTCTTTCAAAATGTAAAAAAAAAAAAAAAAAAAAAAAAATTCCCAGGTGCCTGGATGACCCAGTCAGTTGAGCATCAGACTCTTGGTTTCTGCTCCAGAGATGATCTCAGGGTGGTGAGATCGAGCCTGAGTCAGGCTCCGTACTTGGCTCGATGATCAGCTCCGTGCTCAGTGCCGAGTCTGCCTGGGATTCTCTCTCCCTCTCCCTCTGCCCCTCCCCCACCCCCAATTTTTTTGTTCTCAGTTGTATCAAAAAAGTCCATGGCTGGCCTTGTCCCAGAAGACATAGTTTGCAGATCCCTTGTATACCTGGAAAAAAGGAGAATCAAAGGAAAAATACAGCATACTCAAGTAGAATTCAATAAATTCCATTTGTATATATATGGAAATCAAGCACGACTCACAACTATAAAAAGAGCCTGTTACAAAACACAAAGAAAGCAAAGACCCTATTTAGAAGAAGCAAACAATTAAAAAAGAAAATTTTTAAAATTTTTTAATCCTGAAAATAAACTTAACAAGCAATTCAGGCTCTATAATTTACAATTTGAATGCTACTGAAGGACACAACAGGAGATTTAACAATGCAGAGGCATGCTGTGTCCTTGGATTCTCAACACCATAAAGCTGTCAAAGATAGTTCATCTGTAAATTTAATGTCATCCCAATAAAAATACCAAGAGGGTATTTTTTTGGAAATAGACTAGTTGGTTCTAAATTTCATATGGAAAAATTACCAAGAATAGACAGGAAAATTTTGTGAAGATGGAAGTAACAAGGAAGATTAAAACTACCATATATAAAAAACTATTCAAAGTCCTTAAAACGTGAATAGAAACAAAGATCGCTAACACCAGATAGAAAATTCAGAAATAGATTTAAGAGGGGGTGCCTCGGTGGCTCAGATGGTTAAGTGTCTGCCTTCAGCTCAGGTTGTGATCTCTAAGTCCTGGGATCGAGCCCACGTTGGGCTCCCAGCTCAGTGGGGAGTCTGCTTCCCCCTCTCCCTCTGCCTCTCCCTTTACTTGTGCTCAGTCTCTAATGAATAAATAATTTTTTTAAAAGAAAGAAATAGATTTAAGAGCATTTATGATAATTTTGCATGCTAAATAAATGATCTTGGCTCAACGGGATATTCATCAGAAGAAAAAGTGAAGGGGATGCCTAGCTTGCTATTGACATTTCAGGGTCGGGAGATCGAGCCCCCGTGTTGGGCTCCACACTCAGTGGGGAGTCTGCTTGAGATTCTCTCTCTCCGTCTGCTCCTCTGTGTGTGCTCAAATGCTCTCTCTTTAAAAAAAAAAATTTTTAAGTCTTTTAAAAAAATAAAGTAATATATGCTCATTGTAGAAAACAAAAATATTAAGGAAGCAAAATAATAATCTCACCACCAAAGATAATTTAACAATTTGGTGATTATTTCCAGCCTTGTCTTTTTCTGAGTGTATCATTTTTTTAGTGGTAGGTATGGTAAGATCACAGCATGTGTGATTTTTTATCATTTCCTTTAATATTATCTAATGAACATTTCCCCATTTTCCATTTCGATAATGGAAATTCTATATAGGTCTCTAACTTTTTGCTGGTTCAGAGCTCAGATTATATGGATGGATACCTTTATTTCATTTTATGTTCTGTGGACAGCATCTCAGGAAGAAATATGCTGGATGTAACACCAGTGAGCAGCCCTCAGTATCTTCTGATCCAAGTTCATTGAAGAAGAGACTGAATGATCTCAAGAGCCCTTCTTATAAAGTATAATACTTGGTAGGGTCAGAGAAACAGAAGTGACCACGTATTTCTTAGCAAAAGCCACCAAGTGGTGGAGAAGGAAAACATTAGCAACCAACCAGGAGGGCATACAAACCTTCCAGAACCCGGTGGGGGTTGGGGGGGGGGGGGGGGGGAAGGGTCGCAAAGGAGAGCCAAGGCCACCAGAGACTGCAACCCAGGTCCTGGGCCCCAGGGTCATATTTGCTATCAGCAAGGATCTTTTATACTGAAGGAATAGACTTAATGTGCATTTTTGAGCACATGCTAAGTGACAATAATCTGCCAGACACTAGAAATCAAAGATTAATAAGATACAGGCTCTTGCTTCGATGGGCTTCCATTCCGGGAGATGGGGGGGGGGGGGGGGGGGGGTGAAGCTTCCCATGGGAGCAATTACAAAGCAGGGAGGTGAACACCGTACAAAAGCATGCAGAAGGTGGTAGCAAGTTGGAGGGGCTGGCGATCCTCGGCCTTCCTGGGCTTGCTTCCGCAGCCGTTTGTCACCTGTCATTCCCCCCTGTGCGTCCTTCCTGTAAGGACACCAGCCCTATTGGGTTAAGGGCCCAGCCTCTTCCAGTATGACCTCATTTTAACCAATTACATCTACCATGACCTTAATTTCCCAATAAGGTCACTTCCTGGGGTTTATATGCACAATTCAAGGAACGACGCTTGCTTACTGGACTTTTGGGGGAGTGGACACAGAAAAACAAGGGAATGAGGTAGCTTGACTAGAAGCGGGAAGGGGCACAGTGAGTCCTGCGGGGCACACAGCTTTTCCACCGCACGCAAACCCATCCGCTCTCAGCCGGAATCGCTAAAAAGGAAATCCTTTCCATTTTTATCTGGTGAGGGAAGGCAGCCTTCCCCACCTGACTTCAGACACACATTTGCATTGGTGCTAATCTTCATTCCCACCTTGTGCCTATGAAATCACAGGATCCTCACTTCGTAGATAGGGAAACTGAGGCGCAGAAGGGCCAGGTGGCAAGCCCTGCTACCAAGTGAGGGAACCGGGACTCCAGCCTGGAACTCTGGGCCCACAGGCATTTTTTTCTCAAAAAAAAAAAAATTATTACTTTTTTTTTTTTTCATTTCACGTATCATACATGAACAAATGTTCACCACAAAAAATTCAAATAATACAGAATGGCACCAACCAAAATGTTAAAAAGCCTCTTTACCATCCCCACACCACTCCCAGGACTAATCTCTTTCCCGGCTTTTTTTCTCTGCATTTACTGTCCAATATGTATATTTACGCCTATTTTTAGTGCTTGTTTTTTATTTACATAAAGGGAATCACACTCTTCATGCTGTTCTGGTACTGGCGTTTTCCACTTAACAACACCCTGGAGATGTTTCTCATGTGTCAGCAAAGCTGATATTCCCCCCGGGTGTGCGGGCGCAGCGACAGGGCGGCCTCCTGGACTCTGCCCGTCAGGCTTCTGTTCCGACTGGTCAGCTCCCAGGCTCAAGCAGGGGTTGCCTATCGTGAATATCGCCCTGCGCGTTAAGGTTCACGGGTCTGTCTTCTTCATTGGAGCTGCCGCTTTTATGTGATGGTCTCCGCATAAGGTTTTCCCAGTTTTTCCGGATTTTAAACAATGTTGCTCCACCATCCTGTACCTGCCCTTTTGTGAACAGGTGCGAATTCTCTCCTGAGCCACTTGCATGATAGAGACCTCTGTGATCTCCTGCTTTGAGGTGGGAGGGTCCCCCCCGAAGAAGCCACCCTCCGGCCGCCCCCTCCCCACATCTAGGTAACAGGCATGTTACCTAGAACAGGCTGGCCACCCGGACTGCACTTAGCCTCGGATTCCCTGGGGAGGTTCTGAATCAACACCTGTGCTTGGGCCTCACCCTGGGGAAATCCAAGTCCACCAAACCAGGGTAGATCCCAGGCACCGGGATTTTTTTTTTTTTTTTAAACTTCTGTAGGTGATTCCAACGTTTGGTCAAGGTTAATAACAATTAGCAAAGGACCTCTAAGACTTTTCTTTCTTTTTTTTTTTTTTTTAAGATTTTATTTATTTATTTGACAGAGAGATCACAAGCAGGCAGAGAGGCAGGCAGAGAGAGAGGAAGAAGCAGGCTGCCCTAGAGAGCAGAGAGCCGGATGCGGGACTCGATCTCAGGACTCTGAGATCATGACCTGAGCCGAAGGCAGCGGCTTAACCCACTGAGCCACCCAGGCGCCCCCTCTAAGACTTTTCTAAAGGGGCTGCCAAAAGATTTAAAACTTGAAAAGATATAAATAAATAAATAAAACCTGAAAAGATAAAGTATTAACAAAAGAAAGGCAGCAACAACAGAAAAAGGAAAGGGGTGCTTTCCGCCTCCAGCCCCTGGGGGGCCCCCACAAGTGGGGCTGGATCTTTCCCCTGGGCGGTGGGTGGGGGGGGCTGCATTCTCACCTGTGGATCTCTGGACAGGTGCACTCCCTCTAAAACAAGGCCCAACCCAACACGGGTGCTTTCCACCCACTGTGAAGGTAAGGACTCCTCCAACAGCAAGGGGACTTAGGGCAGTGAAATATTCTGTAGGATGCCATAGCGGAGGACTCATGACATTGTACATCCAGCAGAACCCCCAGACTGTACGACACAAGGAGTGGCCCCTCGTGAAGTTCACAAGCCATAAACCTCAGCTAACAATTTTGGCTCATCTTTTACAACAAAGGTCTCACACCAATGACAAGATGCCAGTAACAGGAGAAACTGAGGGCTTGGAGGAGTGTAAGGGAACTCTGTACCTTCTGCTCAATTTTTCCGTAAACCCACTCGGAAACAGAATCTATTAATTAAGGAAAGAGTCTCCCCATCAGGAGTCCCTCCCTCCACCTCTCCCCATCTCCCCAGAAGACTAGTTGAACCTTTTAAGATCTATTGATTGAGAAACTGTAGGATCCCAGACCACCTCGAATTCGTTCCGGCTTTGTAAGTAAATCACTGGCTGATCATCCCAATCGCAAGGCCAGGACCGAAAGAGAGCTTTGCTCATTTTGGAGCACCTGGTGCCTTGTTGCTTCAGTCCCTACTGTTTGGGCAGGGCTGGGTGGGGGGTGGGGGGGGAGGTAGTGTGCCTCCAGCTCCCCAGGCCCCCTGAGTTCCTGCTGTAAGTCCTACCAGGCCATCCAAGGGTTAAGGACCTAGGGATGGTGTGAACCCCTCACACTACCTTTTCCCTCACTTCACATTTCTCTGGCCCAAGACTCCTATTTCAGTGGAGGTTAATCTGATTAGAGTTAAGGTGCTAATAACTTGAATGAATGTCATTAAACAGTACTAGATAAAATCTGCATTTCAACAGAGGTGCCCAAAGGGCCAGAGGCTGGAATGTCAAGCATCTGGGTAGGGCCATGGGAGTGAGGCTTGGGAGGGGTCCTTTCCCTGACCTCTGGGGAGCCTCCCACTAGGTATGTAATAATCCCTTTCATGAGTGCGGTATTTTATAGTTTTTAAGGCAATTTAATGATGATTTTTCCAGGGCTTGTAAGGGTCAATACTGTGCTAAGTCCTTGTATACATTATCTCATTTTATTTTCGAAGCAACTCAATGAGGTAAGTTGTAGGTTGAGGTATCTTCGTCTCCATTGGGCCCAGGAAGTGTTTGAGGTTGGGTGAGGCAAGAAACTGCCTGTGTGTGTGACAGAGGTGACGTTCAAACCTAGTTTGAATTCTACTTTAATCCCTTTCCTTCTAATATATGGATCCCTAACGATTCGCAAAGTTATGTGGAGCAGAATTTCTGTCACTCCTAGGTGACAACAATGGGTGAGACCTCATGTGCGTGCAGCTGTTGCTCTACCAGAGCAGACCTTCCCCACTCCGCACCTCCCTGCTAGTCATCCCAGGCCACTTGGTCCTGCAGGGCTAGCTAATACAATCAGCCCTGTTGGAGAGATTCCCATCTTCCCTAACCTGACTCTGCCTTTGAGCCAGCTTTGAGACAGGCTGTGTTGGCGCTCGAGGACCTGTAGATTGAGCTATCGTGGGCCAGGCCATGGCAGCGTACGGTAAAGAGACAGGAACTTGTAATTCACTAGTTCCTGCCTGCTCAGTGATGTCTGCAGAAGTACTGGATGTGGGACACCAAATATGGCTGAGGTGAGGTCTCCGCCCTCAGAAAACTCCTGTCCAACACAGGAGGAAAGAAGGGTGGGAAGGAGAGGGGGCAATTGAATGGACAGGTAGCTGATTTGAAAAAAAAAAAACAACCCACAAGGGGTTTTGAAATTGTCTCCCGTCTATTGAGAACCACTCATAGACTCGTCAACTTTCAAGGGCTCCTCTGACTTGGTCAGCTTTTCCACAGTTGTGGTCATGAGACAGGAGACAGGATAAAGAAATGTACCTGGGGCCATTTCAAACCTTATTCATTCATTTATGCAACAAATTGATACCAAGTGCCCACTTTGTGCCTGGTACTGTTCCAAAACCTGGCGCATACAGGAGGGAAATAAGACAGACGAACCTCAAGCTTCTACTTGAGCCACCAGATCAGAATTGGGTAATTAAGTAGACGTATAGTACAACAGCTGGTGCTTTAAGTGCTAGGAAGAGAAAGAAGGCACATAAGGTGAAGGGAAGAACATACTATTTTGAATAACAATTCCATGTACACATTACGTGTCTCATGGGGGTGCCAACAACATCAATTCTATGGGAAATACACAGCTCTGTCATCTGAAAATAAGTTGAACTGTAAATACAGATCCCAGAAGAAATGAAGGCATCACACAGAGACAAGATAGTACCTACCAGAAACAGGACCTGAGGCACGGGCAAAGTACTGTACAGGGTACTGTTGCAGAGTTTGACTCTGGACAGCTGTGGTTCAAATCCCGCTTCTCTCATTTGCTAATTACGTGACTTTGGGAATTACTTGATCTTTCTCATTTGCAATTTTCTCACTTGAGACATTGGGACAGTGATCTCAAAGGTTGTGGCGAAGTTGAAAATCGATAATATCTGTACAGTACACAACATCTTGACACAGTGAATGGTAACTACTGTTAATAATTTTTGCTACCAAGAGCTGAGATGGTCCAAATATTTCTTATTTTAATCATTGTTAGTAGAAAGCTTGATATTTATATTTGTAACACTTTATTTTTTCAAGTACTTTTACACATGCTGTCTTATTCAATCCCCAGCAAATCTCAGAGTCGGGTATTATTTGGGGACATTTTCCTGGGAATGACATTTATCCATATTTCATATAAGAAAACTGAAACTATGTGAGATAGTAAAGATCAGACATAGTGAATAAGCCAGAACTTAACCCAGACAGTTTGAGCTCAAATCTGTCTTCTCTCTCCCTCCTGCATCTTCAATTGACTTCCAAGAGCTATTATTAATTTTACCTCCTGAATGGCTTTCAGAGCTGTTCACTTTCCTCAACTGTTACCATCTTCATCCAGGCTACAAAGCATCCCTCCCATCTAGCCCCTTCTGGGCTTAAAAGTGCAGAAACTAGTTTCCTGGCATCCACTTTTTTCTACTCCTTACTGCTTAGATGACCCCTCCAAAAGTGATCATACCCTCCTTTGCTTCTTACTCTTCAGCGGTTTCCTGCTGCTCTCAGGGAGATGTCCAAAGGCTAGTGTGGTATGGGTCCAGCCCACCTCCCTGACTCATTCCTCTCCACTGTTCAGATTCTGCATCCTACCTGCCCTGGCCTCTAGTTCCAGAACACAGCCTGCTTCCTCTCCCCAGGGGGCCTCTTCATGGGCTGATCCTTTCTCCAAACTCATCCATCCCCTCTCCAGCACCTCTTCCTGCTACTTCCCACTCCTCCTTGGTATGTAACCCCCTCTCTTCATACACCCTCCCAACGTGGATCAGATTTCTATATGAAATGCTCTATCAGCTAGGAATTTCATTCATCTCTAAGCAGCAAAGACACCCACCCCACTCCCCATCCCCCACATAGTTGTTTCAACAAGATCGGTTGGTGGTGGAGGGGGAAAGACAATGATGGGGAGAGTGTGTCTTTTCTCTCACGAAACAAACAGCCCAGAAATAGGCAGCCAAGACTGGTGACGAAACTAGTGTCTACTGGGGCAGAGCCCTCTTCCTCAGGCTTGTCAAAGGGCTCGCCAGAGCTCTGGCCATCACAACACCTACCTTCTGTTAGAGAGAATTCCTAGAAGTCCCACCCAAGAACTTCTACTCTACTCTACCCAAATTGACTCAACAGCCACACCTGTCTTCGGTAGAGGCTAGGGAAAGTAAAATTCCAGCTGGGCCCTCTATCCCTTCTAACCAAATAGGGATTCAGCAACTAAAAAAAAGGGAGAAGGGGCTTTGAAGAGACCATCAGCAAGCCCTTGCCCAGAACAGTCTTCTTTCTTTCAGAACACTTCTGCTGAGTTGGAAGTTACATAAGGGTTGGTTTGAGTGTTGGAATATTGTATGGATATCTGCCCCCCACTGGGCTGTAAAGTCCTTAAGAGCAGAGGCTGGGTTTGATGTTTGTTCCTGATTAAATTGCGAATGCTTGGGGCAGCACCTGTCACATGTAGATGCTCTGTAGATATTTGTGAAATGAACGAATGAAAAGCAAACAAACGTTAAGCATATCTTCTTCCTGGAGGCATTCGGTAGAGCATGCAATTCCCAGTGACTCTGTGGTGATGAGGTTGGGGCAGCAACGTGACTCCTACATGTTTGGGGATCTGCAGACAAATGAAAATAACTGTGAGACAAGAAATGATTTATGGCTTCACCAGAAGAGACGAAACATTGGATGGCTCCAGACCACAGTATGTTTCAGCAGGAGACTAACTCCTCCCTGGTCAGTCCTGGAGGGCACCTTAGTCATTGGCTCACTATGTAGTATTGAATGGTCTAACATAATAAGCTAGAGGCCCAAATTCCTGATCTTGTAATATCATTAACATCCAGGGCTTGACTTGAAAATGGCAGATTAGGGGCTCCCAGATGGCTCCGTGGGCTAAGCCTCTGGCAGATTAAGTCCCTGAGAGGCACACATTGTCCAGAAATCTCTGGCATACTGGAATCTTAGTAGAAAAAGTCAGTAACTCTCTGAAACTTCAACTCTTCATCAACATAAACCATGGGAAGTGAGTCATAGAATATTTGTCCTGTTAAGAAATCTTAGCAGTGGGGCGCCTGGGTGGTTCAGTTGGCTAAGCGACTGCCTTTGGCTCAGGTCATGATCTCGGAGTCCCAGGATCAAGTCCCACATTGGGCTCCTTATTCAGTGTGGGGGTGGGGAGCGTCTGCTTCTTCCTCTGACCTTCCCCCCTCTCATGAACTCTCGCTCTCTCTCTTTCGCTCTCTCTCAAATAAATAAATAAAATCTTCAGAAAAGAAATCTTAGCAAATCTTAGTGATCTTACACACCAGGTCACTGAGGCTCAGAAAAATGAGCTGTTTCACATGGGAAGTTAGAGAGAGAACGAGACCCACGACTCAGGACCCCACTCTTCACAATAAAGCACTCAGGATCTTCAGAGGGCCAGCATGCAGAGGGCCCACAGTGAGAACTGAGCCACCTTCCCCACATCCCTTCCTTCTTCTCTCTGAAGCTATTTTAAAACAAACAAACTGGAAGGCAAAACTGTCCATCCTCCCGTGGGCTGTTCCCGGGCAAACCTCAATGTTCATCCCCTTAAATTCTCTAATGAAGGCTCTGCCTCGATCGCCAGACCCAAACACAGCTACACCTTGGCGCTGGGCGGGCTTATCCAACTATCCGTCAACAAACCAGTCCCTGCAGGCAGCCAGTGGCTGCTGAATTGTGAGCAGCGATTTCATTGATCCTGCTCTCCAGAGACAGGCTGCGTATCTGAGACAAGTGACGAGCAGACTGAAGGTGCCGGACTGACCTCTGTCCAGAGCAGACAGCCAGCTGCCTCCGTTGCCCTTCATGGTACCCCAAATTTCAAGCAAGATGGCCCGGAGCCCCCTGTAGTAGGAATCAGATGATTTCTCTTTTGTGTTTCACTTGAAATTTTAAGCTCTGGGTTTCTGACCTAATTCTTTACTCTCATTATTTTTCAATAATTTTTTTGTAAGTCAATTATTTATTGATGAACGTAAGTATTAATAGCACATATGTAAGAATGACCTGTGGGAGAATGTGCCAAAAATTGCTCAATGGGGGCGCCTGGGTGGCTCAGTGGGTTAAGCATCTGCCTTTGGCTCAGGTCATGATCTCAGGATCCTGGGATCGAGCCCCGCAGGCGGCTCTCTGCTCAGCAGGGAGCCTGCTTCCCCCTCTCTCTCTCTGCCTGCCTCTCTGTCTACTTGTGATCTGTCAAACAAATAAATAAATAAAAATCTTAAAAAAAAAAAACCTCAATGAAGATTGCTGGAATTATCATTTATTTAGTACGTACTATGTTCCAGGCACTTTGCATGCATGATCTTTAATCCTCACAACAAACAGGCAAGGAAAGTATTTAAAGAGGGCATCATTTGCCCAAAGGCACACAGCTTTTTTTTTTTTTTAAGATTTTATTTATTTATCAGAGAGAGAGAGGGAGAGAGAGCGAGCACAGGCAGACAGAATGGCAGGCAGAGGCAGAGGGAGAAGCAGGCTCCCCAACGAGCAAGGAGCCCGATGTGGGACTCGATCCCAGGACGCTGGGATCATGACCTGAGCCGAAGGCAGCTGCTTAACCAACTGAGCCACCCAGGCGTCCCACACAGCTTTTTAAGGAGTGGAGATAGGATCTGAACCCAGTCCTGGCTGACTCCTAAGTCCTTCGTCTGCCACTACCACACTACTTTTCAACTTTGCAGAATGTGCTTGTCCATGCAAACGTAGGTCGGTCCTGTCCTTTCTACTTTGGGAGCCAAATGAAATGTGCAGTTGGTTTTTCAGTCCAGCTTCTGACCCACTTTTCTGGGCCCTTGGACAAGCAACTACTTAGCAAGGGTCGGGTAGGGATGTGGGAAGCATTCTTCCGTCTGCAAATGGATAGGAAGCAGGCAGCGGACATTCAGAATATTTTCAGCAGAAAGGTATTCTAAAGCGGTAAAACTGCTTAAAAGAAACAGGCCAAGATAAAAGGGATTTCTCATCCCCTTTACAGATGACGTTCTGCTAACACTCCCTGACACAGAGGACAGAGACCCATCTTTCAAGTGACAGATTGTTTAGACAATGCCTCGCCTCTCTGATGGAAAGGGTCCTGGGGTTAAATTTCCTCTTAGGACTCTCCCACCCTCTCGTACCCCTTGAATCACCGGAGGGAGGCACGTACATTGGAGGGAAGCCGGTGTGAAATCAGCGACGCACAGCAGGGGAAGAAGGGTGGGAGAAGGGGACAGGAGGGGTATAAGATCCCACTCCAAACTTAATGTAGAGTTATCCATCAACCTCTGTCGTTTCTGACTCCGGGTTGTTTACAAAATCCTCACCCTAGTCTGCCCTGGGCTGCCTTAAATATCAAGCCCTTGCTCCTTCTTTAAGAAGGGGGCATTGATTTTATTATAGCAAAAGCAAAAACCCTCACTTTTCTCCCAGGCAAGACACACCAAAAACGGACCTGGGGGAAAGGGGGCTGCTTCCCTGTGAATTCAACACCCAAGAAGTACGGATGCTTTCTCTTACTATCCTGAAGGCATTCTCTATCCGCATCTCTCTCCCGCTCCACTGTTTCTGTGAGTTTATCTGCTGTAAGCACAGGGTGGGGGAATGGGAGTGTCAAGCAGCCTCCCGGAGTGAGTGCCACTGATTCAAAACATGAAAGGGTGAAGAGGGTAGGCAAGAAAGGCAGAGTCTTGGTCATTTCACAATGATCTGCATATCCCTGTCAAGCCTAGGACCTGGTCAGGGTAAGGGGAAAATGGACTTCTCTTTTCCCCTGTGCTCATTCATGAGTGAGAGAGGTGGGGGAGCTGCATGGACAGCAACTAAGACTAAGAGCCAAGCGATGCAACACTAGGGACTCTCTCATGAATTCTACCTGCTCACACTGAGGTTCCCAGCACAAGTAAGCCAACTGGTCAACCCCAATTCAGAAGATGGGCATCTCACCTGATCTGAGGGTAAATGCTCCCCTCTGCTCTCAACACAAGCCTCTCGTCCACCCTTATCCCATCCCTCACAAAATAAATGTGTGCCCAGGGAATACAAATTCAATTTAATATGACCTTAGAGAAAGCAGCTCAAGGTAGGTCTATTGTCAACCTTAGGAAACAATCAAACCTCATAAAAATTCCCAAGTTTCTATTATCCCTGTGTTCACTGATCAGGGACATGAGTACATCTCAACTGACCTGTGAACTTTGGGAAACTAGAGCATTTGGCATATATATATAAATATATATAAAATCTATGTCAAACAAATCAATAAATATATATATTTATATATTATATATTATTATATTATTTATATATTATATTTATTATATATTATATATATATTTATATATAGAGAGAGATATAGATATAGATAGATATCGATCTATCTCTCTCTCTCTCTCTCTCTCTCTCTCTATATATATATATTAGATTTTATTGATTTGTTTGACATAGAGAGAGAGAGCATACAAGCAGGGGGAGCAGCAGAGGGAGAGGGAGAAGGAGGCTCCCTGCTGAGCAGGGAGCTCAATGCAGGGCTTGATCTCAGGATCCAGGGATCATGACCTGACCTGAAGGCAGACGTTCAACTGGCTGAGCCACCCAGGTGCCCTGGCATATGTATATTTCAAGGACTTGAGTTGTAAACCCTTTTGTGCAGTGTGACCCTGTCTCCCCTAGCCCGTCTTGGCTCTGGGTAGCCATGGGTGTGGGCAACTGAGCGATGGTGGTTGGAGACCGTCCTGGGCGCTCCTCCTGTGGGCTGTCTGGCCCGCTGAGCTCCTGCGGTGGGTGGGGAAGGCAGCCAGGCTTGAGGTTCAGTCAAGCATCTTTCATAAATTTACTTTCCACAGGAGCTTGAGCTGGCAGAACCCAAAAAGCATTTTGTCCCCAGTATGTTCTCCCTTGATTTTCATACCTTTCTGGATTTCAAGGGTAACATAATTCAAGGGTGTCTGATTTATGGAAAATAGCTCAGCAAAGTCTGGTTAGTGAAAGCTGTTTGATAACTAAGATGTCTTTTTTTTCCTCTTGGTCTTCTGAGGCCATCTACTCCAAACCCCACCCGTGGCTAGAAGCTGGAGAGGCCTGGGGCACGGTGCAGAAGTGTATTTAATCCTTCAAAATACTCCATGATTCTTATCCCTAATTCACAGACAAGAACACTGAGGCTCAGCAAAGGACATGACAGTTTGTAAATAAGCAGAGAAAGCTTTGAATAGGATCGCATGAGTCCACATCCCCAGGAAACGGGCTGCTCAGTCCCAAGAACGCAAGCCAATAGTTCATGCTTCCATTGGCTTTTTCTTCTGTTTCGTCATTCTGAAGCCCTCCAGTAGCAGGAATCTGGAAGGATCATCTCACAGTTCTCTAGGAAAAAGGGTCTCATTTCTACTATGTTCTCACCGTTGAAAGTTTGCCAGGTCCTTAGCCACTGGTACTGGTGGGGAGCTTGAGAGGCCGTGCTCCACGTGAGATGTAAAACAGTGCCACGACCAGTTCTAACTGCGACTGTGCTCCTCGGGGGCCAAAACAAGAAGATGCAACTGCTTATCTTCAAGACTCCTTCCTACTCTGACAATCTACATACCTGGGTCAACACAAAACAAACATCTCGGAGCACCTGGGTGGCTCAGTCGGTTAAGCATCTGCCTTCGGCTCAGGTTATGATCCCCGGGTTCCTGGGATTGAGCCCCACATCAGGCTCCCTGCTCAGCGGGGAGTCTGCTTCTCAGTTTGACTCTCTCCCTGCTTGTGTGCTCTCTTTCTCCCAAATAAATAAAATCTAAAAAAAAAAAAAAAAAAAAAAAAAAAACCAAAAAACAAACATCTTGGTGCCAGAAAATGGTGCTGCTCTAGAGGTACCCGAAGACACAGCTGAGGGTCAGAGGCTTCGGTTCCAGCCACGGGGATTCACATTAGAGCCAAGGGCTGCCTGACAAGCTGCAAAACACAGGAACACTGAGGGAGGGTTTACAGAATTTCTTTCCCGGAAAATAGACACCCATCACCCTAACCATGATTAGTCTCTTTAATAAGACAAAGAACAAAAACCTTTGGGACCTGCTAGCCTGGAAAGACACAGCTGAGAATGGCCAGGAGTCTCGGGAAGAGAGGCAGGGTAGAGGAAATCAAACCTGACCCACTTCCTTTACAGAGGAGCCGGCACAGGATAAGATAACATCTCGGAAAGCGTATTGTCAGCTGTTTGGTACCACAGCAAGGACAAGGGATCTGTACTGTGTACAAGAGCGTGGGGCTCTCCCTTGAGGCCTTAAGAATAAGCAGAGGCAGGACTGCCAGCAACCCACCTGAGAAGTATAATGGACTCCAAACAAAGCTGGAAGATAACTCATGAAATCGAAGGATTGAGAGTTAAAATCAAGCATCCCACTGTGGCTTAACATGACCAAAAACAGCATCATCGTCAGTGTTCTCATCCATCGCTCTTCCTATATGCATTTTTCACATTTCTCCTTTGATCCTCACCGCACCTTCCTGGAGCAGTTCAGGGAGCTATTACCCCATTCTACAGATGACAACACTGAGATTCGAAGGGGTTCCATGAACTGCCCAGGGTCATGAAGCCGGCTGAGTGGCACGGCGCCTCTTCCAGCTCCAGGTTGAGGCCACCATCCTTTTGACCAGCCTTTGGCTCTCTTCTGTGATCCCTTTCTTCATTCAAGAATTCATTCATTCATTCTTTCTTTCTTTTTTTAAGATTTTGTTTATTTATTTGTCAGAGAGAGAGAGAGAGAGAGAGAGAGCAAGCACAAGCAGGGGAAGCAGCAGGCAGAGCAGGCAGAGAGAGAAGCAGGCTCCCCACCAAGCAAGGAGCTCGATGCGGGCTCGATCCCAGGACCCTGGGATCATGACCTGAGCCAAAAGCAGATGGTTATCCAACTGAGCCACCCAGGAATCCCGAGTTCATTCTTTCAACAGATATTTAGTAAGCATCTTTGAAACACAGAACAGTTAACTGGAGGAAATTTTCTTTCCAATCTCGTTGTGCAATTAGAATATTGCAGTGGAATAGTGGGACAGCTGGGTGGTTCAGCTGGTTAAGCATTCTGCTCTTGGTTTCTGGTCAGGTCATGGTCTCAGACTCGAGAGATCGAGCCCCACATTGGTTCCTCCCTCAGCACAGAGTTTGCTTGACATGCTTTCCCACCCTTCCCCTCCATTCCTCCCCCCTCGCCCCCCACCCCGCTCTCTCTGCTCTCTCTCAGATAAATAAAATCTTAAAAAAAAAAAAAATCGGAGGCAGGCCATGCCTCTGCTCTAAAACCACCCACTGTCATCTCCCTTTCTTGAACCCTTTTTCCCATGGTAATGAGGTCTTGCAAATCTGGCCCTCCTCTCTGACCTTATCTTTTGCTTCTTCCCATCTCTCTCTCTCTCTCTCTCTGTGATCTAAGCACATGGATCTTTCAAGTACTTAGTGATTTCTGTCTCAGGGCCTTTGAACATGCCATTTCCCTGTTCACACACATCTGCACTAATCTCAGAATTCAAGCCTGACTTCAAACGTCCTGTCCTCAGAGAGGATTTTCCTGACCAACCTATCACATCATCAACACACACAGGCCCTCTTATCACAAGACTCTGTTTTCTTTTTTTTTTTTTTAAGATTTTATTTTATTTATTCGACAGAAAGAGAGAGAGAGAGATCACAGGTAGGCAGAGAGGCAGGCAGAGAGAGGGGGAAGCAGGCTCCCAGCTGAGCAGAGAGCCCGACATGGGGCTCGATCCCAGAACCCTTAGATCATGACCTGGGCCGAAGGCAGAGGCTTAACCCACTGAGCCACCCAGGTGCCCCACAAGACTCTATTTTCTTGATGGCACTATCATGATCCACAATTTTCTTATTTATTTTTATTTCTTTGCTGTCTTTCTCACCCCTCCCACCCTCAGGAATGCAAATCCCAGCAGTGGGGGCTTTGTCTGTCCTGTTCACCAAAGTAGCCTCTTATCCTATGTTTTACACACAGCAAGCATGCAGGAAATATTTATTGAATAGTCACGAATTACTGGTCAGAGCATTTACTGCGTAGCATTCAATTACACCGTGTACTCTATGCAGCTGTAGGTGGAAAACAAGTCTTTTTCAGGTTTCACTGAAATCTAATCACCTACAAGGAAAAAGTTGCAGTAGCAACAGTCAGAGGCACACGCCCTGGAAACCTAGATCAGAACACTTCCTCCATCTTTTCTTTTGTTTGTTTGCCTATGGCCTTAGTTTATGAACAGCTTCTTCAGCTTCCAGGCTTCCCTTGGAGCCCCCAGTCTCTGAGAAATGCTGAATACCAGAAAAGTATAACAAACTGTTAAGCGGGGGACAGCAACCTCTTCAGAGAGGCCGTGAAATAAAAATTGCTGATAGGTCACAGAGGGGGCTGTGTGTCCAGCCAGAGCGAAGACTTCCACCCCTGGACTCAGAACCAGACTTGCAAGAAATCAGTCTAGCAGCTCCCAGCTCAAATCTCTTTCAGGAGCTTTTCCCCTCACAGCTGGCACCTTTTCCTTAGTTACTTCTCACTCTTATTTTCCCCTTCCCCTCTTCTCCCTTGCTTTTATGAAAGGAGCTGGAAAAGTCATTCATACGAAGGGATTAATGATTGATAACCTCCTGCAGACTAAGAGACAAGAGACCCATGCCAAGGAATAAAGCTATAATGGAATTCTTAGCATCTCTAGCAGCTGGATAGCAGTGTTCTCCCAGCTCCCTCTTGCCCCATCTGGGGGTCTTGGAAGAAAGACCTTCTAGGCCATCTAATCATGTTGATGGACTTGGAGATCCTGAATCTATAGGTAAAAGAGCCCTCCTGCAAGGTTAAGAGCAGCATATAGTCACATGGCCTGAAGATAAATCCGGAGGGAATCTTCAAGAAGTGGCTGGGTCTTGTTTACACCCACTATTTTTGTGAGAAATTTCCACTGGGTATCTTAAAGACATCTGGTTGTAGAACTCTTAACTCTTATCTCAACCCAGTCATATGGAATGTAATCAGAGAGATGAGTGTGGGTTTAAGGAACTTTGAGAAATATAATTGCTCATTTACAATG
Organism: Enhydra lutris kenyoni; assembly: GCF_002288905.1. Lineage (NCBI taxonomy): Eukaryota > Metazoa > Chordata > Mammalia > Carnivora > Mustelidae > Enhydra > Enhydra lutris. The sequence continues at coordinate 5,245,426 of NW_019154153.1, forward strand.
CACTTCTTTATAGCTGCAGGCATGGGGATAAAACTTGCTCCAGCTTCCTTGCTAAGGTTTGAATTATGTAGCATTAATATGACTCTGAGAAGAGCGTAATAAAGATAAGTTCCCTTTATTAAACAGCTCTTTACCTAATGCTCATGACCATCCTATGAAACAGCCATGCTCAGCCCCATTTTTCAAACAAGGAGAAAACTGAGGGTCAGGGTAGTAAACACAGCTGCCCAAGCTCATATAGCTAGGTAATGGCAGAGCCATGATTCCTTCTGATTCTGAAGACCTTAATCTTTCCTTGAATGTCCCTCTTCACATTTGTAACTCATAGTAACCTACTGAAGAATGAGCTTGTAATTCCCAATAAAATGTATACAATTATACATTTAACTTCCCAAACTAGAAGTGAATGTTCAAACTAAGTTTTCAGTCATTTGCTGAGTTTTTTGGGGGGTCAGGCTACATGATATTCATTTCTTCAAACAAATATTTATTGAGCAGATACTCAGTGACCCCCAGAGATCCAGCAGCAGACAAAATGGCCCAACAGCCTTGTCTTCAGTCAGGGAGCAGTGGCGAGTAAACAAGTAAGGAAAGTGTAGATGATGTCAAGTAGTGGGAAGTGTTGTGGAGGGGGTAGAATATGGAATGTGGGGTGGGGGGGGTTATAATTTTAAGTAGTCTGCTCAGAGGAATCCTCACAGAGAAGAAGAGGTTTGAGTAAAGACATGATGGAGGTGGGGGAGCAATGCTGGTAAATATCTGGGGACAGCTCTTTCCAGGAGTGGGGAACAAGGACAAACATCTTAGAATGGGGTGTGTCACTTTTGCTCAATTAATTACAAAAGTAATTAATTTTATGAAAAATATCAGTCTTGTAAGTTGTTTGGTATAGTAAATGTCAGCATAAGAGAAAAAAATCTTTAATCTCTTGAGAGAGAGCCCAGAATGAGAGATTATCCCTGGAGAGGGCCAGGTCTGCTGGAGGTTAGGTCCTCACCTTAAAGGTGAGAACTGTTAGGGTACTAGAAATGCTTTCTAGCTTGATCCAGATGGGATTCAAAGCTTAGATCATCTACTGTACACTTAGGTTTGTGTACTTCACTCCATGAGGTTATATCTCAATAAAAATTAAAAAAATATATTTTTAGGGGCACCTGGGTGGCTCAGTGGGTTAAAGCCTCTGCCTTTGGCTCAGGTCATGTCCCAGGGTCCTGGAATCAAGCCCCACATCGGGCTCTCTGCCTACGTGTGATCTGTCTGTCAAATAAATAAATAAAATTTTTAAAAAAATTATTTTTAAAGAGGCCTTAGTTTTTCATTTCTGGCCTCTGAGGTTCCATATTTACAAGCCACATAATATCAAAATTTTTAGTGCACATTTCGTGGTTCCTTCTTTGCCAGCTTTGTTCAAGGCCACCAGGGTTACTCCAAAAAACAAAAGCTTAAAGGGACCAGGGTTCAAGTCTTTGCTGGATAACCTTTGGAGAGATGATCATTCTCTCTGGATCTGATTGTTTAAGCTATGATATAAGGCTGGTAGTGATTGTATCCACCTTACAGAATTACTGGAAGAGGAACACAAGGTAAACTCTGTGGAAGTTCTTATTTTTACAGGGTAGGGAAACAAAATTTGCCACTCCAAAATGTGTATCAGTGACTTGCAGATTATTTTAGGCTAATTATTTTTAAGAAACAGAAGACTCAAGAAGACACTTTGACCTTCCGCCTAACTGCCCCAAAAAATTTAGTTGGGAGGACTTGCTCCAGGAAGGGAGTTATTACCACAGATAATGACAGTATAATATGAAGTAGGTGTGGCAGACAGGAACTTAGCAAATCTGTTTATTAAAAATCCTCTATGGGTCCCATTGTTTCTGTAGAGTCCAACAAACATTTGTTTACCAAACATTAAGTCTTTTTCATCTTCCTATGAATTGTCTTCCTTCCTTTTGAAGTCCCAGCCTCCTACCCCCTTCTCTGTCTTTCTGGATGGCATGTAAGGCTCAACTACCTGGCTGACTGTGGGCCTCATACTCTTATGGAACCCTAGTAGGTTTGTAATTAAATTTGAATTTCTCCTGCTAATTTCTCAAGTCAATTTAATTCTTCGACCAGCCAAAAGAACCTTGAATAGGAGAGGATAATGTTTCCTCCCCAGCAAGGGCAAGACCACAGAAATCTTATGTAACATTGTAATTAGGCATGTAGCCAATGTTCAGTGGGAGTCGCCACTGCAGTCAGCTACTACCTGGGCTCTATGGCTATTTGCTCTTGAGCTTGTCACCCTCTGCTGGGCACTGGGTACTGCATAGTACAGCAGGTCCTGCACAGCCATGTGGCATTCTATAGCGAGGGGGCAAAATGAGCCCTGTTACTTCGGGGTAATACACTGTTGAGAAAGACCCCTTAACTGAATTTGTCATACCCTAAAATCTCACAGGGTTTAATCAGTGGCCCTTTCTGTTACTACCACCTCAACCCTGCTGGACTCAGACGTGAGTTCTCTCGGCAGGGAGACCAATGTGAGAGGTGGTAAAGTTATTTCATATGTCTGGACGCACATCACATAGTGGAGGCCCCCACAGTGGCCCAGCCCAGGTCATAAATCTAAAGCTAAGTCAGCCTGTACTTTTGAGAAACACCTGTAGGTCGGGGGAGGTGGAAATGTAACATACCCCAATCACAATCCTCCAGCTCAGCTTTGGCTAGTTATCTTACACTGAAAAATAGGACCATCATGCCATTTCTGCATTGTCTAGCCAATCATGCCATTTCTGCATTGTCTCTTCTCAGGCTCTATAAAACTCAAACTCATCCCAGATCCCTCAGGAAGGGTCCCCCGTGTGAGGAACTACGCTCCCCCAATCCATGGATTATTTTCCTTTGAATAAAGACATCAGACTCACTAGCAGATTGTTTTAGTTTTGTCAGTTGGCAGAGGTGAAGGCCCTGCGGAGCTGAGAAGAGCAGCTTTCCTCTGTGGGCAGGCAGCTGGATCACTCTTGTCCTCCCTAGCCTCGCTCCTTTAATATGAGTTTTCTGAGGATGGACTGCTCGCAAGAAGATGGTAATGGGGGGCATTTTCTGTAGAGAATTTAAAAACAGTAATGAAGCTGAAGTCAGTGGACCTGACATGCCATTGCAGTTCTAAACAAAGTCATTGAGCAAATGCTCCCTGCCCCACCAAACCTTGTATTGGTCTCAGTTCTAAATAGTTGCTATGATTACTGTTGAGTTTATACAGACAGACATGCACTTATGTGATTCAAATTAGCCCATTTTTAGGGAACATTGTCTTCCATATGGCAGTTAATTTTAAGAACTCCCAGCTTAAAAAAAAAAAAGGAACTCCCAGCTATATAGTCCCATTTCCCTGACCCACCCTACCCCTGAGGACTCAGCCAAAGGACTCTGTTTCCAAGAGTATGTTTGCAAGGGCATATGATGGTTCAGAATTGTTGGAACTCTCCTCCAGACATACTTCATATCTTCAATCCCTGTGGTATCATAACTTCTCACATTTAAGCAGCTGATTTGAAATAAATGGTGTGATACATATATATTTTGGTCTTTGTTCACAGTTCCTGGTTTAGCTCCCCAAACTCTTGGAATTTCCTGAGTGATGAGAGCAATGGGAGCATCTTTTGTTATAATATTTGCTCTTTTGTCCTCAGTTGCTGAAACCACTTCGGAACAGTAAAGGTGAAATGAGTGTCTTGTTATTCACCGCAAGCTCCTTTCCACCACAACCGGGATTATGCTAATGAGGTGACTTTTGGAAAGCCTCTAGGGATGGGGGCTGGTTGTCAGGGGAACCAACAAGGCTATGAGTTTTGGAACTTTCAGTCCCACCCTTTCCTCCTTTACCTCTAAGGAGTGAAGTTGGAGGTTGAAGAGATCACCAATGGCCAATGATTTAATCAATTGTGCCTTTGTAATAGTGCCTCCATAAAAAACAAAAAGGAGGGTTTCAGAGCATTTCCATGTTGGTGAACCTGAATGCGTCCATGAGCTGGAAGGATGGCACTTCCCCAACTCCACTGGGACAGAAGTGCTGGTGTTCAAGACTCTTCTGGACCTCACCCCTAAATATTTCTTTATCTGCTTATTGACTCATATCCTTTAATATCCTTGGTAATAAACCAGTATCTAGTAAGAAAACTGGTTTCCTGAGTTCTGTGAGCTCCTCCAGCAAATTAATCGAATACAAGGAGAGGGTCATAGGTACCTCTGATTTATAGCCAGTTGGTTAGAAGAACAAGTAATAACTAGAACCTGAGATTGGTGTCGGAAATGTGATAAGTCCTGTAGGACTGAGCCCTTACCTTTGGGATCTGACACTGTCTCCAGGGAGCCGGCATCAGAATTGAGTTTAATTTCTGGAACACCCAGTGTCCATTGAGAACTTGAGAATTGCTTGATGGTTTTGGAAAAAAAAAAAAAAAAACCCACACTGGAAAAGATAACAACACAGTAAGTGTAGAGGCAGTGAGGACTTAGAGTCTTATTTAGGTTTAAATTCTAAAACACAGGAACGGAGTGTGAACTGCAAGGTATAATATTTTCTTTAGTAACAATTCATTTTGGACCATGCATAAAGTATTTCACTAAATTTGGATGATATCTTTAATATTATTGTTTATCTTTTAAATTTTAATTTCTATTTTAAAACTGTAGAACTAACCAAGAAAATGATTATTATGGAAAATAATTTTGAAAAATGGGGGACTGAATGAAAAAATGACCTATTCCAGGTATCGGGTACATTAGGTACACTGAAGACTGAATTCCAACTTTGGACATATTTGCTCTCAGGCTGTGTGTTCGCCTATGTATTATTATTATTTTTTTTAAGGATTTTCTTTATGGAGCACCTGGGTGACTTAGTTGAATGTCTGACTCTTGATTTCAGCTCTGGTCATGACCTCAGGGTTGTGAGGTCAAGCCCAGCATCAGGCTCCACATTGGGTGTGGAGCCTACTTAAGTTTCTCTGTCTCCCTTCCCTCTGCTCCCACCCACCTGCACAAGTGCTCTCTCTTTCTTTCTCTCTTTAATTTAAAATAAATTAAAATAAAGATTTATTTTTAGTAATCTCTACACCTTATGTGGGGTTTGAACTCACAACACTGAGATCAAGAGTCATATGCTATACTGACTGAACAAGTCCGTTTCCCCCCCACCCCGCCCACATTGTTATTGTTACCATTCTAGGATGGTTTCAGGTACAGCCCCATTAAAATTCAAGGGAGTGATGCCGATGAAATATAAGATCTCTGTAGTTATTCATTCACTAAAAAAAAAAAAAAAAGCCAATTATTGGGCACCTTTATTGCATGCTTGGCATGTTCAGAATACTGCACGTGACCCTAGAGAAGGTTATAGAGCTAAGGGAACAAAGATTTCCCTCTTAACTCTAAAATTGAGAAGAATAGCAACAGATCACGGTTAACTATCTTAGACTTTAAATGACAATTACAGTATCATTTCCAAAATACACTTATTTAAAAAGGGGGTTTATAGGAGGAAAACACACACTTGTAATGTAATAGTTGATAAACAGAAAGCCCGTTTATGTTATTATATATTTATAAGATGAGTCCTAACCTGCTGTTGAGAGACCAGTAATTGTAGAGAAACTCCCTCATAATGGTGAGCAACGCATGCTCCAACACCATCCAAGCATTCAGAGAGCCTCTTGACGTGTCTCTGGAACATGTTGTAAAGTGCATTTTCCTGATTTATTTAATAAAAGCAATTCTTGCTCATTATTCCTCTTATTATCATCGGTAATAATAATAACAGGGTGTTTGAACATGTTACTTTATTTCTGGGATTGGCCAGAAGGGAGGCTTATATCCTACTTTATTACTCATCTAATAGTGGAGACCTGTGAACCAAGTGGGGTACGCATGGGATAGAGAAGAGACACTGCCTTAAGGGTTGGGGGAAGGGTGGCCAGTGCCACAAGAGTATCTGAGGCAGGAGGAGATCCTCCCATCCGGGTCATTCCTCAATAGTAGGATGCTGAGAAGATGCTGGTCCTGTCAGTCTCTCAGACCATGTCTGAAGGATGCCAAACATCACAAGTGGAAATGCTCCAAAATTGAGGTAGTCTTTGCTTTTGAACCCTTTTTGCTGTTGTGGTGCTGTGAGGTCACATTCTTTCTGTGACATGCGGGCACCATGATGGCCTCTTTTATTAGAGCTTTGAAAAGACAGCTTAACAGAAACAGCCATGACCTATAGGGAACATAGAGTCTCTTATTTGGGACACTGATCCAGAAAAGGCAATGGTGGCAAAAACCAGCAGACGTTGAAGCCAATCCTTCTGTCAGACCATGCGTGGAAACTTTCTCCCTGGTTTAAAAACAATAACTAGCAATTTCACAATGTACCGGAGTCTAGAAGAGTCTTAGCCTCATGCTTCCTCACCTGTGACCAGCCTGACTCCCTGTAGACTATTGGTTCAATCCTCTTTGCCCTGGGCACAAAGGAGCTGAAAATCAACCAGGGAGCACCAGCAAAGGGAGGCTTCAACACTGACCTGTGTTTGAAGCACTGCTCCTTCATTTACCGGGGATGGGAACTTAAGTAGTCTCTCAGATATTCCGAGCAAATATCTGTATAAGGCAAACCATTCAGGCCCATTAGGAATCTGGGGCAAAGCTGTATGTCCAACAGCTAGCACTCAACCAATGTCATTCTCATTACTGTCCGGCCCAAGGGGGCTGTGGCCCTCAGGGCGCTTCCCTGTTACTCAAAGTCTTGAGGCATTCTCTTTTCCATATTCTAGGAAAGGTCAGAATATGGAAAGTGAATTGGGTGATTTTCATTTATTTCCTCCCAGGCAACTTAAAGATAAATCTGATCAAGATATTACCTCACTGGTGTTTAAGGACAAAATATAATAACTCCCATGCTTTAGATAGAGAAACTGAGGCTTGGAGAAGTTCGGGAATTGCTTAAAATCATGTAAATAAGCTGGAGCTTTTACTCTGGGAATACTAGGGGTAGAGGGTTTTTTTGTTTGTTTGTTTGTTTGTTTTGTTTTCCTCTGAGGGTACTTTCCACTATTATCACATTGGTGAAAGAGAAAATTCTATCTGCAGTATGAGTAAAATGAATTAGAGCCAATATTAGTAAACAGAGCTCTTTATGGTTCACAAATCATTTCCACAAGAATATCTCCCTAATTTTGTAATCTGAAATTTCAAAAGTAACACTTTCAAGATGAGTATGACTACTATCATTCACAACCAAAACTGAAATTCTGAGGTGTTCCTTGACCTGTCCGAAGTCACGGTGCTCAAGGAAGGAGAGCACAGGTCATTGTGGCTCCAAACACGGTCCCACCATTATGCATTATACTCCATTCTTGCACGGGTAAAGTGGAAATTGTATGGGTATTTTGCTTCAAGTACACTTCCCTACCCTCACATCCCCCCCCCTCCACCTGACACCTTCATCTCTCCTCTCACTGCCTGAGGCTTCCAACTTTCAAATCCTTGCTCCCCAGTTTGGCCTGCCTTGATTCATACCTTCCTTTCAGATCTCAAGGTATCCTGATTCTTCACCTCATCTCCTCGCTCCCGATGCTCCGAGGGCATGCTGCGAGGCATGAACTTGTAGATTCCTACTTAACCTTCTGACTTTAAAACGCAATCCTCCATAAGGGATAATCCAAGATTTGTGGCCTTGAAGTTTATGCACTTTGGGGGACCCTCTATAGGCGAGAAAAACAAAATTAGGTACAGAGACTTGGAAGAAGCCCTTCCAGTTGAGGGACCCTAAAACTCATGCTTCATGGGTTCATAGAAGATTGACAGACTGCGTCTGTCCCCATGTAAGATACAACTCTAGTCAGGCTATCCATTAAGAGAATCCACCTGGGGCCAGAGGCTGAGCCTGAAGGCTTCCCCACTTCACTCTTACAGCATGGTCGAGTAGGTGCGATGGTTTCCATTTTATAATTCGACCCTCCTCTAATTCATTGTTTTCCACTTGAGTTTGAGTTTTCTGGACTCAAGGGAGCCTGCTTTCTATTTCTTGGTAGGACCCTTCATTAAGCCTAACACAATTCTGAGTTCAGAAATGTTTTATGAATGAATGGATGTTTGAACAGATGGATAGATAGATTACATGTCCAATAACTCCTTGTTGAATTTATAGCAGAATACGTAATGATTTTAATAGTTACCCCTTACTGAGTGTCTATTATGATCCATACATTCTTCATACATTATCTCTGGTCAGAGCAATCTTGCAGGGTGGGAGTTATGGTCTCTAATTTATAGTTGAGAAGACTGAGACTCTTAGTGGCTAAGTCATCTGCCCCAGAGCCCATCACTCTAAAGCCTGAGTTCTTTCCACCTCACTCTACACCTTAGAAGCAAGAACCAGGCTACTTGGATCAGGTGAACTGAGTCCAGCCCCGCCAGGCACCTGCTCACTGTGTCGGCTTCACCTGTAAATGAGGAAATGAAGGGAAGTCCCTTGCCGTGTGAGCAGGCTTTGTCTTCTGCCTAGCCTGTTCCCACAGCACCTTGACATACTCTTCCCAGTAACATACTAGTCCCATGATTTAAACAGTGGGCAAAAATTCCTTCAGTGGGTCTTCAATGGGAAGTAGAATTAAATAAAAGTTAACTTGGCAAACAAAATAACCATGCCAAGGAGACCAGAGTGCTGGGGACCATGCTGGTGAACAACGGCCAGGACCCCAGCAGAGGGGAGGAGGCAGACAAGATACTCTGACACTTTTGCCTTCTGCCCTAGACTGCTCAGCAGATAAACCAACAGAATGATGCCCTTTGTGGTAAGACTGTGATCATAAGGGAATGTGAGGATGAATGCCAGATTCCCACCAAGGGCTGGTAATGAGGAGATCTCTCTTGGGCAATTTTTATTTGATGAAAATATGGTGGTGCTTTTAAGAGGTTTCAAGAGCCTTAGGCAAAAGATGCTCTGATAACTTTGGAATGCGGTGCTCAAAGGCTTCCACCTCCATTAGGCCACTGAAGTCTCTACAGCCCTTTTAGGGTGAGGAGGGAGGCAGTCAAGACCATAGAACCCAGAAGGTCACTGTATTCATTCTCTGTTTGGCATAGCATGTGACTGTTCCAAATACAAGAGATTTCTAGAAGACAAGGTGAACTAGAATTTTCTTTTGTATTATACCTTTTTAACTGCACTAGCAATCTAGCACCACAGAAAATTTGGGAACACGGTGATGAGGACCATGGTGACTGTGGCCCACAGCAGAGACCTGAATTCAAGCGGGAGTAACAGCACAAGGGACATGAGGTAACTCACCTGTCCCCAAGTCCTTGAGTACTGAGACCCAAAGACCTTGCAGAGTCCTCCCAGCTCAGTGACACACCACTCATGATGTGACCCACAAGAAAAGGAGGTGGGGGGAGATGGGAATCAACCTGCTCTTCAGTTTATAGTCCAGGTCTGTAGTCTATGACTGAGTCAGTAACCGATTCCTGGAGTACTGTCTAGCTTTGCCTGCAGCACTGGCGATGAGGACAAGTACTGCTCAGCTCCCCTTTTAAAGAGCGTGTCTAGATAATAGGTGCCAGATTTTAGCTCCCTCGGGGTCCACTTCAACTTCCTTGGAGGGGCCAGGTGGGAGGGAGGTGGTCGTATGAAGACCCAGCAATTTCTCCAGCATGTGGGGCTCCTTGGTTGGGCAGTCCTTGCTCTGTCACTCCGCATCGAGCTGCCAGAGAATTTCGGTGTGAATCTTATGGGTTCCCCTGCCCAAGTCTGCTTGTTCTCCTTCTTTCGCACATACTCCCCTCAAAATCCCTTGCACTCCTAACTCTGCCTCAACTTCTACTTCCTGGGGAACCCAACCAACACACCTCCCTTACCCTTCAAAGCTACAGTGTTGCCTGGTGCCAGAAGAAGCTAGAAACATTAAGATCTTGCGCCCAACAGGCAGAAAAGGGAGAACCCAGCCTACAGGTCAGCAGAGGAAGAATAGCTGAGGGGACCAAGAGGCGTACATGACAGTGACTGGCCTCCTGGGGCTGAACATGAGCTCCCAGGACCAGGCCATCAGGCTGCCTTGCAAAGGCGGCCAACCGCACCCAAGGGTTAATGCCAAGGCACCAAGCTTTCACTCCACTGTCTGAGGGAGTGAATTGAAAAGTAGGGCTTTCTGCAGTCTGAATTACTCAGAAGCTTGGGTGAATGACTGCTCTAAGCCTCAGGCTCCCCATGTATACAATAGGGCATGTAACACTTGTTGTTAAGGGCCACCTTTCCCCTGATCCAGAGATGATTCTGGTCTTAAATCCCACGTCAGGATTGAGTACATCCATCTTCTTGCCCCACACTTTGTGCCTTCAGCAAAGACAAGGATTTGAGTCACATATAGTCTTTCAGATGGTTGACCCAGGTCTGAACAGTAACCTTCCACTCCCTTCTACAAGCTGAGTTTACCTGAATGTGTGGGAAGAGCTACACACCCCCACACGGGTACACTCAGCTCCCGTCCGTGTGTGATCCAGGGGAAATTTCTTGCTGGGAGGGAGAGCAGCTCCGGTCTAGTTTGATACCAAGACGGCTTCATACACCCCAGCAGTAAATCCAATCTGGGAGATGCAACATTGTCCAGCCTCCAGAGGTCTGTATCAAGGGTCAAGAACCAAGTATGTTATAAAAGCACGTTGTTTTTATTAAAGTAGGATGTATGTTAAGAAAAGTACATAAGTGAAAATGTTCAACATAATGAGTCATATCAGGGAAAATGCAAATTAAAACCACAATGAGATACCATTGTACACCCACTGGGATGGCCATAATCAAAAAGACAGATAGCAACAAGTATTGGGGAGCGTGTACAACCATCAAAAGCCTTCTACACTGCTCGTGGGAAAATAAAATTGTGCAACCACCATGGAAATTGCTTTCTGGCCGTTCCTCAAAAAGTTAAGCATGGGATGATCGTATGACCCAACACTTCCACTCCTCGGTGCATACCTGTGAGAAATGGAAACGTGTCTACACAAACACTCGTACATGAATGCTCGTAGCACATTATTCATAACAACCACAAGGTGGAAACAGCTAATGAACTGATAAACAAAAGTGGGATATCCACACAATGGAATATGATTTGGCCATAAAAAAATAAAGTACTGACCCATGCCACAATACAGATAAATCTTGGAAATATTATGCTAAATGAAAAAAAATGGCACCTGCAAAAGACCACATATTGTATGATTCCGTTTATATGAAATGTGCAGAATGGACCGCGCTGTAGAGATGGAAAGTAGATTAGTGATCGCTTAGGTCTGAGAAGGAGGGGGTTCTGGGAAGATGATAGTCAAAGGGTACCATTTCTTTTTTGTGGGGATGAGAGATTGATTGTAGCAAATGATTGTTTTTTAGCTATATACATTTGCATATACTAAAAACCATTGAATTATATAATTTAAATGGATGAATTACATGATATGTGAATTGTATCTCAAGAAAACTGTTGTATAAAAATGCTCAGCTCAAAAAAATGTTTAGCTCAATGAATTATTTAAAAATGAGTAACTCATGTAACCATCACCTAGGTCAGGATGTAGAACATTCTAGAACCTCAGAAATCTCCCTACCTCCTGTGGGGATATGTATTTTTTGTCTGACTAGTCCCCAGTCTCCAGAAATCTTACTGCATATCTCTGGAATAGAGACTGGTATTAATTTCCACCGGGTCTACAATGAAACATGGTGACTTCTCTGGTGAGCCTTCTCCTGAAGCACAGAGTTATGTTCCTGGGGCCCATTTTACAGGGGGTACTGGCAAATTTGGACTCATCCCAAAGCATACGGGCAGCATGGGGAGAGGACAAGATCATGTGAGGAACAGCTGAGGAATCAGGTCTATTTAGCCTAATTGTTGTCTTCCCTGTTAAAGAGAGGACACTTGGAAGTGAAGGTATCTGTGCTGTGTCATCCCTACGGGATATCTAAAAAAAGAGACAGGACAGTCCTTCTACGTACAGTGTATAGTACACAAAACACAAACATCATCATTATCAGTTACCGAGGGCCTAGAATGTGTCAGGCCCCGCATTATCTCAAGTCTACACAAAGACCTCGCCAGGTGGGTGTGATTATCCACATTTTGCTAAATGAGGAGTTAACTGGGAGAAGAAGAGTTGCTGATGGGGATGGATGGTACTGCATGGTCCTCTCCAGCCCCAGCATCTTTATGCTGCTTTGAATAAAGGTGCAAAGTTGCCTACAGAAGTGTCATAAGAGGGGCGCCTGGGTGGCTCAGTGGGTTAAAGCCTCTGCCTTCGGCTCAGGTCATGATCTCAGGGTCCTGGGATCAAGCCCCACGTTGGGCTCTCTGCTCAGCAGGGAGCCTGATTCCTCCTCTCTCTCTGCCTGCCTGTCTGCCTACTTGTGATCTCTGTCTGTCAAATAAATAAATAAAATCTTAAAAAAAAAAAGTGTCATAAGAATCTGTCTGGAAGGGACGCCTGGGTGGCTCAGTTGGTTGGACGACTGCCTTCGGCTCAGGTCATGATCCTGGGAGTCCCGGGATCGAGTCCCGCATTGGGCTCCCAGCTCCATGGGGAGTCTGCTTCTCTCTCTGACCTTCTCCTCCCTCATGCTCTCTCTCACTGTCTCTCTCTCTCAAATAAATAAATAAAATCTTTAAAAAAAAAAAAAAGAATCTGTCTGGAAGAGGGGGAGGGGAAACTGAGAGGGACTTGGAGCTTCCCAAGCTGGTTGTAGATGTGTTTTTAGGGCTGGAGAGGCCCTTTAGCCTGTCCTTGACCACTCCCCTAAGCTCCCATCACCACGTTCTAGACTCACTTTAAGCCAAAGGAAAAGTTTTTCTTACTTAGGTTCCAAAATCCATTCCTAAGGACCAAAGACCATCTCCCCCAAACGCAAAGCCAGCCTGTCTATGACATAGGGCCAGGCAGACACCAGGAGACTGGGGGGCTGCCAGGAAGGAAGGAGAAAGAGGGAGGACACCAACATGTCATAAAGGAGCTGTGGCCATGGGGATGACACTGTCCCGGTGGGTGGTCCTGCCCCTTTCCTGGAAATTCACATTTCAGATTCTATTCATCCGGAATGCCTCTTGCCATGTGCTCCGTGCTGAGCCGGGGACTCTCCTCCATGGTAACGTCCGTGGAACCCCACAGCATCCCTGTGAATCGTGCAACATCATCCCTAGTTTATTTTTCATTTGTTTGTTTTTGTTTTGTTTTTCTTTCTCTTTTTTCCTTTTTTTTTGGTTTTGTTTTGGTTTTGGTTCTTTTGGTTTTTGTGATTGCCCACCATCCCTAGTTTAAAGATGATGAAGCCGAGGCTTAGACCAGCAGATGCATGAACCTCTTAGTAAAATGTCGGTCTGAAAAAGGCTATTTCAGGTTTATTCAACGGCTTCTCATCTAACCCACTGCGAGAGGGCTTGCACACATCACCCCGTCCCAGGCCTCAGCTTCCCAAACTGTAAGCATGGAGCATGGGCCTAGGGCTGCACAGCAGCTTGAAGAAACGGTCTGAAAAGAACAAAGTGCTTTTCGAAAAAAGAAGTCCATGCAGGGGCACCATTTAGGCGCAGCCTCCCCCCCCGCCCCGCCGGTTTGGGCCTAAATTGCTCACACAGTTGACCATATAGAAAAAGACTCAGATGGCTGAGATTTGGGCAGATGGTGTCAAGATCTGAAAGCAAAGCCTCCATGCCCCAAAGTCTCGAATGTTTCTGTCTCTGAAGCTCCGGCCAAATCTGTGTGTCATAGATTTGCTTTCAGTTTCCCTTGACAGAGGTGGGGAGCCGGTGGGTGGGGGAAACCTGCTTTTTTCCCTCCGATGCTGTAATGCATACTTAATTGGCGTGCAATTACGATCACCCAGTGAGGGTTCTGACAGCTTCTCGACTTCTGAACATTAACCCGGCAACCCACGCCACATCCCTGCGGCCTGGCCCTGGTCCAGGTTTCTGAGTCTTATCTGTCAGACCCTTAATAAAAACAGGAACCGGATCCTTAATGACCCCAGTGGCTCCCTTTGGCTCCTTTCTTGCCCGCTGTACCCTTGGCTCTCTCCTACAGACTCTCAGCCCTGAAGGAGCGGTGTGCTCAGCTCAGCGAAGGGCCACAAACATCTTGGGGTTCTGTGGCTGTGCCTCAGAGCTTGGCCTCTTACGGTCAATAGAGTTTTGGAAGTCTGTAGACTCTTCCCACCAGGTCGACCACATGTAGGGCTCCCAAACCCCTCCACCTTTTCCTTTCTTTAGGTCCACGTCTGTGCAGGCCTTGTGAATCTTTTAATCAGATCAACCAGCCATGGCCAAAGATTCTCACCATCCTGTGCCAGCTAGATCCTCAGGCAGGCACAGATGGTGACTTGGTAGCTCCCATTTGCACCTGCTGCTTTAGAGGACTTGAGAATTGCAAGTTCTTGTATGACTCGGGATGTGTCAGGTGGTAGTCCCTGACCTTTTTCTAGCATCCTTGGAGCACGCCCTCCTCCTTGGTCTGATAGCACTGACTGCGGGTTCAGGTGTATCAACAATCTCTTGTAAGGCTTTGTGAAGTTATTCTAAGTACATGGGCTGTTTTCTCAAATACAATCTATTTGCCTTAAGGAAGGGACAATGTATCTTATACTTCAACAGACTTCCCACTGTGCCTAGCATAGCGCCTAGACATTGTGGTAATGATAATAATCGTGAGTTAGGAGCACCTAGTCTGTTTCAGACACTGTGAAAAGAATTGTTAATACATTCACTTGTTTTATTTTGGGAAAAATAGCACAGTGAAGTATTGTTACCATTTTAAGGCAAAGAATCAAGGATCAGGCTCATTAAGGGACTTGTTCCAGGTCATGCAATCTATAAATAATGGAATTAGCATTGAAACCCAAGACAATCAGTTGTATGAAGCTAAGCTAAGCTATGCTGTGTAAGAAACTCTGAAATGTCAGTAGCCATAGACACATATACATGAAGAAAGTATATTTCTGGGCCTGGGTGACTCAGTCGGTTAAGCGTCTGCCTTTGACTCAGATCATGATCCTGGAGTCCTGGGATCCAGCCCTGCGTCAGACTCCCTGCTCAGTGAGGCGCCTGCTTCTCCCTCTCCCTCTAACCCTCCTCTCTTACTTATGCTCTCTCTCTCGCTATCTCTTTCTCAAATAAATAAATAAATAAATAAATAAATAAATAAATAAATAAAATCTTTAAAAAAGAGAGAGAGAGAGAAAGTATATTTCTCACCCATGCAAAAGCTGCTGCAGGTCCAAGTGTCTCCTAGGGTTGCTTCCCTCCTTGAGGTCACTGAGCAACCCTGTGTCTTTCCATCTCTTGTTTCTGCCCTTCTGACATAGGACCTCTGTGATCGATCCGTCTGAGGAAGAGGGCTGGAGGGGTGTGCCCGGCTTCCACAGGTAGACATGAAGATGACCAGACTATGGGACTTGAGCCCGCGGTCTGTGAACAGATCACTCACAGGCCCCACCTGACTCCTCTGTGTTCAGGAGAGAGGAAAATCAGAAATGGGGAAGCCCTACTAATCTGCTACAGAAGCTTATGTGTATCCTACCATGCTAAGCTGCCTCTAAAACCTAAAATTAAAAAATAAGCGATTCTAGGGAATCACGGGGATACAAAAGATTATGGGGGTGGGCGCAATTCACTCTTGAGAAAAAACAGACTTTGATACGTTTAATCAGCCCCCAAATCCCCAACCTAATTATCACCCAGACAGAGGAGCTGGGCTGCCCTTCCTTCCCCTCATTCTGATTATTGATCTTCTGTGACTTCTCATTAAGGTGCCCCTAATATTCGCTGTGCCCTAATCTTCCTGAGGACAAACGTGCGGGTGGTATGTACAGCAGAAGGGGGACCTGGGGGGCAGACACTCTGGGTGGGATGCTGGGCAGCGGACACAAGGCTTTCACACTGGGGTTCTCGTTTAACCCTCACCACAAACCTATCTGGTGTAGCTCCTGGTATTTCACCATGTATAGAGCAGGAAATGGAGCCTCCGCAAGATTACGCAACTTTCCCAAAGTTACACACCGCATCTTCTGATTCCAAATCCTGAACTTGTCCGCTGCCATCGCACTTCATTTTCTTCACCCTCTTTCATTTCCGAAGGTGGATTTCAATTGCACTGAACTGTATTAATCATAATACTCATTTCATGACACACTCCTATCTTTGTTGCATGCATACCCCTATTTGGGTTTTTTTGTTGTTGTTTCAATTTCTATTTTTAATATGAAAAACTCCCAGAAACATACCACCCAACTTGTGGCTTTTCTTCATACCATCTTTCCTGCCTCCTCCACCAATACAATGTAACCAATATACTAATTTCTGGATGCGGCATTTCCTTGCCTTCCTTTTTACATAATTTTATCTCGTTTATATGTATTCTTATACTTATTTTATTTGTTTTTAATTTTATAGAAAGAGTATAATTATCATAGGTTTTATTTTGAGATTTACTTTTGCATGGAGTATAATACTACTAAGTTTCATCCATACTGTGTGTTACAGCGGTTCGTTCATTTTGAACATGGTATAAAATTATTGTATGAATTATTCATGTTACAATCTCCTTTCTTATTATTGCTATTGAGAGCAATGCTGCCATGAAATATCTTTTGGAAGGAGTGGGGGGACAGTGAAAGTCTTTTTATGTAACTAAGAGTGAAATTACTATGTTGTAGCATATGGGAAGATTTTTCAAAGTAGTTGTAGCAATTTACACACCCATAAGCAATGAGAGATGTGTGGACCTACATCCTCCCCAGCATTTGGTTTGGTTAAATTCTTAGAATTTCCAAAAGAACAGGTGCATTTCTCTGATCACTAATGAAGTTGAATTTGTTCATTAGCTGTGTGTGCTTCCTCTTCTGTGGATGCCTGTCCATGTCCCGTGCCCATTTTACTACTGGGTTGTTAAGGCTTTTCTTGTTGACTTGTAGGAGTTCTTTGTATATTCTTTAAGCCAATTTGTTTGTAACTTGCCTTTTCAGTTTATTCAAGGTGTCATTTGATGTTCTTTTGCTTTAGTATCTCCAAGATTAACACTTTCTGTGTTTTGTATAAGAAAACTTTCCCTGCTCCAAGGTCTAAAAGATATTTACTCACGTTTTCTAGTAAGTCTAGAATTTGAAACCTAAAGTGAGAAGTTTTTCAACTTTTCCCTTTGACTGTTAAGTCACTCTGAAGGTGTTAGTTTTTATATGGTGTGGGGTAGGGAATAAATTTCCTCTTTTCCCATATAGATGAACATTTTTTATAGCTTTGTTTGTCGAAGAGCTCCCTCTTTCCCCTCAATCAGCCATGCTGCCTCTGCCACATTTTTAAATCCACACAGGTCTATTTCTGCATTCTTTGTTCTATCCCATTAGTCTGTATGTTCATCCCATGGCATTGCCACAATGTCTTCATGACTCAAGCAGACTGAAAGTGGCCTCTTCTGGCTCTCCTTCCCCAAACATTGGCAAAGACATCATCTCTCTCTCTAGAACCACCCAGTGCAGATGAATTTCCTTTTCTGCTCTGTGCTAGATCACAGTGTGAGACTCACGTCACCTGAAGAGTCTCTATACACAGGAGGAGTCAGCAGGTCAAGAACTTGGTCTCAGTGGGCACCACCCCCGGTATTCTTGTCTGGCTCACCCTACAGTGCCTAGTGACCACGGTTGCGCACTTGCCTGTCTCCAGTTCCAGGCACTTTTGTCTAGATAACCCAACAACTGCTGTCATCTGCAGACATGCTCACAGTGCCCCAGCTTTGTAGGGTCTGTATCTCCAGTGTAGCTGAAATCCAGAGAAATGTATAATGGGAAGAGAAGATATCTTCCTAAGATATGATCCAGCCCTAATAAAAGAAGCTCTAATTTCGGAGTTTCTCTTGTTTTTTGTGTACCAAATGATGGAATACCTGGGGTTTAAGAATACTCTTAAAAGGCATTTTTGGATGTGTAAAGGGAGGTCTCAGAAAATTCAGTGTGATGTTGAAATTAAAAGTAAAATTGCTGGGGTGCCTGGGTGGTGAAGTTGGTTAAGCATCTAACTCTTGGTTTTAGCTCAGATCATGATCATGGGGTCTTGGGAGCAAGCCCTGCATTGGGGGTCTACAGTCAGTGGGGAGTCTGCCTGAGGATTTCTCTCCCTCTCACTCTGCCCCTCCTCTTGCTCAAGCAAGCGCATGCTCTCTCTCGCTCTCTCTCGCTCTTTTTCTAAAATAAATCTTTTATTTTATTTATTTATTTTTAAAGATTTTATTTATTTATCTGACAGACAGAGATCACAAGTAGGCAGAGAGGCAGGCAGAGAGAGGAGGAAGCAGGCTCCCTGCCGAGCAGAGAGCCCGATGCGGGGCTCGATCCCAGGACACCGGGACCATGACCTGAGCCAAAGGCAGAGGCTTTAACCCACTGAGCCACCCAGGTGCCCTAAAATAAATCTTTTAAACAAACAAATAAATAAAAGTAAAATGCTTTGTGAGCTGCTGAACAGACATTTTGAAGTTACACAAGGTTGAGACCCTGGAAGAGAGGGGGTGGGTGCAAGGGTCTTCAGAGAAGGGATCCCCAGCAATTGAGCTGGGGGCATGGGCAGTGAAAAATTGCCCCTGTCAGGAAAGACCCACCAAGTTTATAGAAACAATGGTGTCTGACCTTCAGTATGTAGTCTTTTTTCCTTTCTCTGTGCCACCCCGCTAGCTATTCCTAACCCTTGGGAACATCTGTTAAGCACAATAGCTGTGTGTTCGTGTTGCTCTAGGGGAAGGAGAATCAGCTCTAGTCTGAACACTAGACAAGAGAGGGGTGAGGAAGTACAGCTGCCCCACCATGGGGATAGGGAGCAAAATCCTAATTCTATGCAAGAATTAGCAATTAAGAATTGCTAATTCTTAAGCAAAATCTTAAGAATCCAGAATGTCTTAAGGGCAAGAATTAGAAGGTAAATATAACAATGAGAACATAAACTCCTAAGCGGGACCATGGGAAATACTGCAGAGGACTCTGGGAAGGACTCTGGGCTTCCCGGGGTGCTGAAATGGATGTTCAATCCAGATTATTTGGATGTTAAGGCAAAGGAAACAGCAAGAGACCAGAAAATGTGGATTCATTTAGTAATGCATGGATACAGCGGCTGTCAAGATGCGATGGTCTTGTTATGGGGTTTCTTTAAGTCTGGCCTGAGCACCTCATTTCACAGTTGTTTTGTGGAAGGAGCAGGGATGGCAAGTGGGCAACCCCAGAAGTTGAAGGATTAATTTACCAGGATTGAAAGACAAGAACCCAACTCTTAGGGGTTCCCATGTCCTAAACACAGACCCTTCTCTGATTGGGGGCCATCCAGAATCAGATGTTGGCTGAGATCTCTTTCTCCCTCCTTCTTCCCTATTGTTCTCAGGTATGATGACCAGAGAGCACTTGTCAAGTCATTTGAGGATAGTCTGTACCAGGCAAGCTTGGATAATGGAAGAAGTGGCACTGAGGGACACTCTCTAGTCATTTACACTGATAACTGAAACAGTCTCTCTCTCTCTCTCTCTCTCTCTCTCTCTCTCTCCCCCCTCACCCCCCCCATATATTGTTCTCTTACGGTAAAATATACTTTGTAGCCATTTTCAAGTGTACAGTTTACTGGCATTACATAGATTCACAGTGTTGTGCAAACATCACCACTATTTCCATAATTTTTAAATTATCTCAAACAGAAATGCTGTGGCCATGAAACGATAAATCCCCATAATTAATTAACAAATAAATAAACAATAAATCTTCACCCATCCACCCCATCTAGCCCTGGTAGCCTCTAATCACTTTCCATCTCTGTGAATTTGACTACATTAAATACCTCATATAAGTGAAATCATATAATATTTGTCCTTTTGCATCTGGCTTATCTCACTTAACAAAATGCCTTCAAGGTTCATCTATGTTGTAGTGTGTATCAGAACTTCATTTCCCTTTATGGCTGAATAAGGGTCTACTGTATGTATATACCATACTTTGTTCATTGTCTGTTGATGTAGGCTGGGGCCAGTTTCACCTTTTGGCTATTGTGAATAATGCTGCTATGGACATCGACGTACTAGTAGTATCTATTAGAGTCCCTGTTTTCAATTTGTGGGGGGTGTGTATCTAGAAGTGGAATTGCTAGAACATATGCTAACTTTATGTTTAGCTCTCTGAGGGATCACCAAACTGTTTTCCATAGTAGTTAGACCATTTTACATGCCACCAAGCAATGCATAAGTGTTCTAATATCTCCATATCCTCTCTTTCATTTATTTTCTGCTTTTTTTTTAAGTTTTTATATTAGTTATTCTAATTGGTATGAAATGGTATCTCATTGGGGTTTTGATTTGCATTTTTCCTAACACCTAGTGATGTTGAGTATCATTTTTTTAAAAGATTTTATTTATTTATTTGACAGACAGAGATCACAAGTAGACAGAGAGGCAGGCAGAGAGAGGAGGAAGCAGGCTCCCCTCTGAGCAGAGAGCCCAATGCGGGCTCTATCCCAGGACCCTGGGATCATGACCTGAGCTGAAGGCAGAGGCTTTAACTCACTGAACCACCCAGGCGCCCCGCTGAGCATATTTTGATGTGCTTTTGACCATTTGTATACATTCGTTGGAGAAAATTCTTTAGAGAAATGTCTAGTTCTTTGCCCATTTTTTAAATTGGGTTATTTGGTTTTTCTGTTGTTGAGTTTTAGGGGCTCTTTATATTTATAATTTATATTTATATTATATATTATGTTTTATATATGTATAATATATATCTAATATATATATTATATAGCTCTTTATAGTTAATATTGTGGTATTAATCCCTTCTCAGATATATGACTGACAATTTTTCTCCTTTGTGAGTTGTCACTTCACTTCCTAATATCCTTTGATGCACAAAAGTTTTTAATTTTGGTGGAGCTCAATTTATTTATTTTTTTGTTTGTTGCCTGTGTTTTGGTGTCATATCCAAGGAATCATTGTCAATTCTAATATCATGAAGGTTTCCCCTATATTTTCTTCTAAAAGCTGTATAGCTTTACCTCTTATGTTTATTGTCTTTGATCTGTTTGAGTTAATTGTTTAAATATAGTGCAAGATAAGTTTCTAATTTCATTCTTTTGGATGTGGATATCCAGTTTTCCCAGCATCGTTTGTTGAAAAGACTGTCCTTTTCCCATTGAGTAGTCTTTGTTCCCTTGTCAAAATCACTTGGCCATACATTTGAAGGTTTATTTTTGGGTTCTCTATTCTGCTCCATTTGGTCTCTATGTGTATCTGTATACCAATACCACACTGTTTTAATTAGTGTAGCTTTGTAGTAATTTTTGAAATCAGGAAGTTCAAGTCTTTCATCTTTGTTCTTCTGTCAAGATTATTTTGGTTTGTTTTGGTTATTCAGGATCCCTTGAGATTCCATATGACTTTTAGGATGGGGTTTTCTATTTTCATCTACAGATAGATATAGATGATATAGATACAAATATAGATGTATTGATATATATACCATATATTGATATATTGGTATATTGATACCAGTATATTGATATATGTCATTGGGGTTTTGTTAGTATTGTTATCTAAACAATATTAAGTTTTTCCAATCTGCAAACACAGAATGTCTCTCCATATATTTGTCTCCAATTTCTTTCCTCTAAGTTTTGTAGTTTCTCATGTAAAATTTTTTGCCTCCTTGATTAAATCGATTCCTAAGTATTTTATTCTTTTTGATTCTATGAAATTGTTTGAAATGAAGCACATGAGCTCCTTGGGAGGTATGGGAAGCTGACAAAGACTCTGCACTGATGAGGCTCGCTTTCTAGGGCCTTGCTGCTTAAGGTGTGGTCCACGGATCACCAGCATCAGCATTTCCCGGGAATTGTATTAGAAATGCAGAATCTCAGACCCTACCCCCTGATGCTCTCCTTCAGAACCCACAGTTTTTTAAAAGATGTATTTATTTATTTATTTGACAGAGAGAGAGAGAGAGAAAGAGAGAGATCATAAGCAAGCAGAGAGGCAGGCAGAGAGAGAGGGGGACTAGGCTCCCTGCTGAGCAGAGAGCCTGATGCAGGCCTCAATCCCAGGACCCTGAGATCATGACCTGAGCTGAAGGCAGAGGCTTAACCCACTGAGCCACCCAGGTGCCTCAGAACCTGCATTTTAATAAGAGCCATAGGTTGGGATGCCTGGATGGCTCAGTACATTGAGTGTCTGACTCTTGATTTTAACTCCGGTATGATCTCAGGGTTGTGTTATGGAGCCCTGCTGAAGATTCTCTCTCCTCCTTCTACCCTCTCCCTCCTCCAAAAAAAGAGATGAATGGTAAGAGCCATAGCTAGTTTGTGCACACGTTTCAGGTTTGGGAGGAACGCCCTAGTGTCGGGGATGAAGGTGCTAATCCGCTACCCTGGTTACTTAGTTAACAAGGGCCATGGGGTCTGATGATCCTACAGCGGAGCCCCGTGTCTTCCACCTGTTAGTGACATAATCTTGGGCAAGTTACTTAATCAAAGTTTAGTTCCTCCTATGGTAGGAATAATGGTACTTACCTTCCAGGTTTGTTGGGATTAGCGAATGAGACAATCTGAGTCAAGTCCTCACCACAGTGCCTGCTGTATTGTTTGTGCTCAACAGATGTTAACTCATATTAATCTTATTATTGTTGTGACTTTTCCCACAGAGTCAATCCCTTTAACTTCCCTAAACCAACCCCAGCGCAGGGATACCAAATCCATGGTGCGTATCTCACGACTTTATTCTCCAGTGTCCGAAGCACTCTTTCTCCCAGAGCCCAGACTTGCCTGTGAGTCTGTTTCACACAAGGTTCTGTGTAGCTCTTACTATTTAATTGAAGTAGGTATGCAAGATAAAAACTATTTGCCATCTCTCATTGACTTGGGCATTTGCCTTGACCAAATCTCCATTTTACTCTCAACTGTATTGGTATTCTTATCAGTGACTGCTATGGGGACAGGGAAAGGGGGGACAAGACCAGCAGAAAGTGTCCAGCCTGGAAGACTATGAGAATGATGGGGTCATTGCAGAGGGGTCAGAAGGAGTAGCTCTGAGGAAGGTGCTCAACTAGAGGCAGGTCAAATTGGAGGTATTTAAAACATCTAAATGGAAATATCAGAAGATATGAAGTTGCAGGACTGGATTTAGGAGAAACTTCTGGGTGGGACACAAAGATCTCGTCACACCTGTGGCAGATACTGTTGATTATCTAACAATCATTCCCCACTTCTTCTTAGGTAACTGCCCCCCCCCACCATGTTCACATGTAGAATGGTCAACGTTCCAGAGGAGATTAGACCCTAGCCCAGCCTCAGACCCCAGCACTATGGGGGAATCTTGATTGGCTCCATAGTCACAGATAATTCCATTCCCCTACCAGTATTTAAATTTGGGGATGTAATACAGTTCTGGACAATAACATATGTCTGCAAAGAGAATTCTACACATTTTTAAGATTCATCTCTTTAAAAAAAAAAAAGATAAAAAGAGAATCTTCCTTTTGTCTGAAACTGCTGCAGCCCCTCTGAGATCGTGAGGGGACAAGGCCGAAGGCAAAAACCCACAGGCTGGGGATGGTAGAGCAGAAAGATGGAAAGAAATGGTCTCTGATGATATCATCAATCTACCAAATTATCCAACCCCAGAAATGACCTCAGAACTCCTTGCTACGTGATAATAAAGGTTCTCCTTATTAAAGCCCGTGGAGTCAAGGTCTCTGTTGCTCGCCACCCAAAGAATTTCAGCCAATATGCAACATCTGCAGAGAAATACCTACATTACAGGAGTGACCATTAAAGCCGTGAGAGTGTTCATAAAACTCAACAGAGTGTGCAGGGAGGAAGAAAGCAATGTGGGGGAAGCCATGCGTGCGGTGAGCGAAGGAAAGGCAAGAGCGAAGGAGACACAGAAAGAGCACCATCGGGGCAGGAGGATGTTTAGAACACACTTTGTCATGCAAGCGAACAGAATGAGAGGTTCTAGAAAAAATACAGGGAGTGGTGCAGAAGCCAGTGGGGAGGGAGAGAAGACAATTATTTGTTGGCCGACTGACTAGCCGTAGGTTTGGTGGCTTATTCAATAGCTCTGCTCCCCCTCACCAGTTACTCCATGGTGGCCGAGAAGACCCCAGTGGCCAGGACTTGGGAATCTTTGGCCCTTTGGGTGAGAAAGAAGCATCCCTCTGCAGATAAGAAAGCCACATGCCCAGGGCTTCTGGGACAGTGGGGTTTATAGAAGGCTGCCCATTGTCAGACCATGAGTCCTGACACCTGGTCCTGACCCTATCTTCTGTAGACAGAACATGAAACAGAGAGTTTTGTTTATCAACTGTAACTTGAGGGAAGTCACTTTGTTACATTTTTGTTACCAGTATAGGGAACAGCCCCAGCTTCCTGGTACTCTCCTCCCTCCTTCTTCCTTCCTCATTGCTCCTTTAGTATACTCTGCGCTTCCTGCCTTTGATCAGCGGGTTCCCTCTGCCATGAACATCCTTCCTCCTCATCCCATCTCAGCTTGTTAAAGTGTCTTCCTGTCCTTGAAGACTACACCTCCTCCATGAAGCCCTCTGCTCTCCCCTAGGTGGAAATCCTCCCTGGCACTTAAGTGATCCCATTCCAATTGGCTTGAACCTGTTTCCCTAAGCACCAAGAAGAGAAGGGGTAGTATTGAGGGCATAAGTGGTTTCCTGGGGGACAAGAAAGACACAGAAGGAAATTCACCTATACAAATAAGGCAAGGTCTGCACAAAATCTGTCCCATGTGTGCAGAGGGTGGGCACAGAGGATATAGAGAAGTGACTGGATCTTCTCCTCCCCCTACGAAATAGCCCTTCCTCTCCTCCCCGCTCAGATGACCTCTGGAGCAGAATAACTTTGGCAAAGGTGTCTGGGTAAGTCAGCAGTCATCGGCTGGGAGCAGCACTCCCAGGTCAGCCTGTGCACTGCTGGCCTTCCCCACCATTGGAGGGTAAGTGGTCTCATAGGCTCCCAGAAAAATGTCCACTTCCTTTTGGGCCAGCCTCACTCTGTGGGCCTCCCCTCTGCTTGGCCCCTCTCCACCTCTGCAGACTTCTCTCCTGGGCTCCAAGCCCAATGTCAAGCCACTCTCTCTTTATCTCTCTCCTTCTTTATCTGGCATTGTTTCTTTCTCTGTCTGCCCATCTCTCGCAGACACTGTCCTTGTCCTCCCTCGCCCCTCTTCCTCACTCTCTAGTCCTCCCAACTGAAATAAAGATCCTCCAAAGAAAATAGATAGGCTTCTTGCGCACAGAGACGTTGATCCAGGAAACTAGGAAACAGATCCAAAGGAGGTGATGCTTGGAGTGTCTGGTACCTGACAGCAGAGAAACTTACACGTGTTATTCAGGCTCGATTGGACCTTGGAGTAAAATCATGGATTGTGGGGGCGCCGGGGTGGTTCAGTCAGTTAGGCATCCATCTCTTGATTTTGGCTCACACTCAGGGTCCCGGGATTGAGCTCAGCATCAGCTCCATGATCAATGGGGAATCTGCTTGAGATTTTCTCCCTCCTTCTCCCTCTGCTCCTCCCCTGCTCATTTTCTCTCTCTCTCTCTCAACCTCTCAAATAAATAAGTCAATCTTTAAAAAAATCATGCATCAGGGTCCAGAAAGCCTGACTTAGAAATGCAGCCTGACCCCTTGCTAGTGTTTAAACCGGCAGCCTCAACTTGTTGGATTGTATGCCCCTATCGGTTTTAAAACATATACATTTTTATTCCTCAATATATGCACATCTAATTATTTTGAAGTTGTAAGTGAAATAAAATTATCAATTGCGGCCAACACTGCCAGCTGCCTCCTATTATCCCTTTTCCTTTCTTCTACAGGATTAAACACATGGCAATCCGAAATGAAGACACTTCCCATTGCTGGAGCAGCTAGGGATAGCCATTTGGGTCAAATTCTGGCCAATGGGATTTCAGGGGAAGCCATGTATAAATTCTGGATCCTGCCCGTTGCCCTCACCTCCCCGCCCCCGCCCCCCAGCCATGCTGCCCTCTAGAGTGTGGGCTTGGTAGTAAGTCCTTCTTGGACTCCATGGAGTAGGATAAGATGGAGCAATGGTGATGGGACAGGACTGAAGGAGCCTGGGTCTCTGGAAAGCCTGATGGAGAAGAGACTTCACCCCAGAGGGGGGTCACTGGGCTCCAGATGCTTTTCTGTAGTTGAGTCCCACCATCCTGCAGCTGAACCTATGTTCTAACTATGTTGGACCTTTATGGAAACATTGTGTACATCATAAAACATACGGAAAATATGGGCTATTTTACATTTTATTTTTAAAATAAATTTTGTATTTGAGAAAAAGTTTAGATTTATAGAAAACATGTAAAGATAGTTCAGAGAGTTCACATATACCCCACATGTATCACATATACCCCTAACCCTATCCAGTTTCCCCTATTATTAAGTCTTAATTTAGTATGGTAGATTTGTCCCAATTAATGAACCAATGCTGATACATTATTACTGAAAATCCCCACCTTACAATGGTATTTTTTTTAAATAAATAGGAGTTTCCCATCTTCTTCCCAAACCCATGTATTGCCCACACCCCCCATTTATGTGTACCCCAGGAGGACACCATTGCCCTAGTTGATGGCGGTGTCCATCTCCCTACTAGTCACGTAGCACAGAATGAGACACGGAGAGACGATGCCAGGTGAAGGGAAGCCTAAGAGGGTAAGTACTGAGGAGGTACCAAGAAATGGAGTGATTGGCATCACCGAGGATTGGTCCCAAAGACTACTTGGAAGTCGGGTTTTGCTGGGAGATACAGGGACAGATACAAGGGTCTGGCACTTCCAAGGTGGTGACTAGCCCTCTTGCGGACCCCAAGTAGGGGAAGGAGTTAAGGAGAGAAGGAAGTAGCAGGGAGGTAGAATCTGGTTTGTATTAGGAATGTGGCCTGGGAAGCAGTGAACAGGGAGACTGAGGCAGGGAGGCTGGGTAGTACACTGCAGTCCTGCGTCTTGGGTACTTTCCTTATTACAGAGCCTGTCTGTAGTCTTCTGACCCCAAGGCACTGCCTGTTCTGCTGGGGTCTGTGTGTCCTGGCTCCTCATTAAAGCAGTGGGATTTTCCTTGACCCTTGGGAGTCCATGTATCTGGAAGGCAGCCATCATCTTCGAGAAAAATCACAGCAAGACTCCCCTTTCCAGACCAAGCCAGGGGATAGGAGCTGTAGGGGGAATCCAGGCCTTTTCTGGCATGTGTGTGGAATGTTTCCACTGTACACTGCACAGCCTTTACTGACAGCTTCTGTTCAAATTCTGACTCCCAGCGAGGAACAGAGCCAGGTGCTTGGAGGCTGTTTGGGGAAGGTGCTTATTGGATTGAAGGAGTTCAGAAAGCTGGGTGCCTGGGGTCACCTGCATTTTTCTCTCATACAGAGAGAAGAGAGCCCAGGGTGTGGTCCTCAGTGGCCCAGCAACCTGGCCATCATCTAAGTCTGGTTTGTAGAAACCAATGTACAGAACAAGGGGTCACAGATAGCCATGGGAGGAAGGAACATCAGGACATTTATGACAGTGTATTGAAACAACCTATCTATCTGTCTAAACTGGGAGCATCCTGGCAGATGGGGACTAGCTCTTGCCCAGTGCCTGGCATGTGGTATGTGCTCAATACATGCGTGTTGAATGAATTCTCCATCTCAACATACTTACCTTCATAGTGGCAGAGCCAGAGGAAGCCTGGGTATCCTGACTAGGAGCGTTTGGTCCTACTTTTCTTTTCACTACACTGAACTGAGTTGTTTCTGGATCTCGGTCTTGGCTTAGCTGAAATTCAGGGTACCTTTTGGCTCTGCCAGCCATCCTGCTCTTCAGCTCCCAGTATATCCATGCCTGCCTCCAGCTGGACTCGTCAGGGCGTGGGGCCAATGAAGACAGTTGTAGCCACAAGGTCATTGCTCTCCTAGGCTGGGTAGCTTTAACCAGGCTGAGGTCCTGGTTCTACACCATCTTCTGTAGATCGGAAGGTGCAAACAAGTGCAGACAATTTTGTTCAAACTCATGACACTTGTGGGTCCACAGAGCCCAGAGAATAAAATTCAAAATCTATATGGTGAAACTAGGACCCTCCATATTTTGGCTAGAGCCCCCTGCATCTCCAACAAAGTTTTCACCCTTTCACTTGGATCCTACCTCTAATCACCCACTCCCCTAAACATCTGTGTCTGGGTCCAATGTAAGAGGTGCCATTCCTTACACACAACATTTCCTGTTCCCAAGCCTTTACTCAGATACTTCTATGCCTGGGAGTGCCATTCCCAACCCTCTTTACCAAAATCCTCCTGTCCTCTGAATTCCAAATGAAATTCTCTTCGAAGCTTTCCTGATTCCTCTGGCCATCTGTTGGAAGGATGTGAAAATCCCCCATCCTCTATGTTCCAGGAGCCGCATTTACTCCCTTGTAATACTGTGAGTTTTACATCTGTGTCTGGTGAGAGACTATGAGCTATGGGAAGCATACATGCTTGCCCCTTTGTTTTCTGTCTCTCTCCTCCTCATCTCTGGCACTGAACCCAGAAAAGACTCCTGTAACATCCTACACTGATGGTGGGGGGTAGGGGAGTGGTCAGTAGCATTTTCTCTGTGTTAAAAAAGTAAAGCTTTCTTCTTTGTCTACAGTCTGCATCAGAACACCCCAAATGGACTGTCTTTCCCGTAAGCTCGGTGAAGCCAGTACTGTGTGAGGAGGTGATATTGGACCTTGGGAGCCATGAGATTAAGCAGGGATCACATGAGTTAGCCTGTCCAATGGCAGGAGCATCTAGCCTCAGGAGGAGTCTGGGCTGGGAGAAACTGGCTGGCCCAGTCCTTGGGAAAGGTCACCCAGCTCCCCCAAATGGGCAAGAAGACTGAGTTATGGAATCCCAGGAGGCTCAGTAGACCTAAAAGAGGAGAGGGAGCAAGTCCAGACATGGCTGTGAACCCACCCAGGCCCTCTTTCTGCTCCCCCCTCCTCCCATAACCCATGGCTCTGCCTTCCCTGGCCGGAGGGAGAAAAGACAGAGGCAGGAGTGAGAGCGGGAGAGACCATGGGCATGCACGTGTTCCCTTCTTAGAAACTTCTTCGGCACCCTTGTAAAGATGGGTTCCAAATATACCACCCCAGATTTTATTTTAAATCCAGGACTAAACATATAAAATTAGTATTCCTTGTAAACCATCTCCACTTGGCGCAAATGAACAACTTGTTAAACTCACATTGAAAACCGTTTCCTCTATGGAAGGATCGCCCGCAGCAGGCACGAGGAGTCATGTTGCCTCAGCCATCCTATTAGGCGGTGTTCAGGGATGAAATCCATGGTCACCATCTCCCACCGGTCTACCTTTCCCCCCTCAGAAGGGGCTGTGCCCAGAGCCTTGGCAGGAATGGTTCCCCTCAGCAGCCTTTTTTCCAGCAACCCCCGGGGGCCACCCCATCCCCCATTCCCCGTGTGCCTTTTCCCTCCAAGTGCTTGCTGCTGGGATCCTCGGATGGAAGGCGCTTGGCAGCTCCATGGTTTTCCCAGGCAGCGGCTACTCCCCTAGACTCTGAGTACTGGTAACCTTCGCCCCGATGCAGCCATGGTTGGGCTTGGAACCAAAATCATTACATTCATCTCCTTCTTACTCTCCAAAGGGGGTGGGGTGGGCTGGCTTCTGGGAAGCGACCAGACTCCCCACCACCCTGTGCAAGAAAACAGCCTAGGACTGAGCTCTCCATGCCTCCTTGAGAAGGGCCCACTCACCTGCCCAGGAAACACACAGGAAACACACGGGCTTTTCCTCTCTCACTGTCGGATTACCCACCACTTCAGGATCAAAGTAGTGGATTATCCACACCGTGGGCCCAGATCATGTAAAAGCACGAAGAACCTCAAACCAGTTCCGTCTGGCTTTGGGGAACTTGATGATTTCTTTTTTTTTTCCCCCTTCCCTGCAGCTGACTTTCCTGACACTACTGAATGTTGAAATCCACGCAGTCCCTGGACAGGGATGGAGGGAAGCTGATTCCTGATGAGATCCGGCCGCAGACAAGTCTCAAAACAGACAATTACGTCTGAGAGGCTATTCTCTGAGAGGTTTTTTAAAAATCACAGGAATTGCAGAGGGTCTAAGTGCTGCTTGTATCAGTTTAATATTTCCTCGGGTTTGAAAACAAAACCAGAGTCACGAGGTATCAGTGGGGAAAGGGGGACGATGAGACTGTTAAATCCAGCCCCCACTCTGCAGATGGACAACCTGGAACCCACATGGTAGGTAGGCTCCTGCTCAACATGACAGCCCACTTCTTCCTCTTCAGCACAATTCTGAGTCCTATTCCCTTTTACCCAGGAACCACCCTGTCTTCCCAGCTCCCTTCACAAAACAGCTCCTCAACACAGAGATTTCTGCCAAAGATTGCTATTCTATGCACCTGCCCGGTGTGTCCTTTTTTCATGTGTCATTATGTACATTTTAATGACTTATTTCCCCTATGAACCTGTAAGCTAGAAACAAAATGAGTCCTATGGGTTTCTTATTGTAAACTCCGTGCTCATGACTCATTACCTAACGACTTCTCACTAAGTGCCTCCTGGCAGCCATCGAGGTCTTGTCCAGCAACTACCCAGAGTTCAGGTACCCCCTCTGCTACTTGCCACCCACGTGATCTTGGGCAAATGACTTCTCTTCCCTCCACAAGTGGTACCAAGGGAGGGATTTAGTCCATGAAACTGTGATAGCCGCCCTCTCCCCAAACACACTATGTGTAAAGAAAAAATACTGCATAGTGAAACCCAGCTTCCAAACAAATCCCCTGGCACCCCACCCCCAGCCTAATCATAACCTCCCTCCTTCTCAATCTGCTCATCTGGAAAAGGGGGAAAATAATAACTTAGTGAGTTATAGGAGGGTTAAATAAGATAGTCGATGTAAAGGGCTTAGCGTTTTGAAAAACTGTTCAGTTCCTGTTAGCCTCGGCACTGGGATCAGGGGTGAGGGGAACAAAGACATTAAACCTGGTCCCACCCTGAAGTATCCACAGGAGGCAGACTGGGCCGTTCAGTGGCAACTGAGTGATAGGATAGACTGACAGTAGGATAAAAAGATGGGATGACAAGGATGAAAAACAGGATGAAAAGATGTTAAGCAGACGAATGAACGACTTTTGGGGGTCTGGGAAGATTTCACAAAGGATGAAATGTTTGAGCAAGAATCTGGAGCATGAGGAGGAGTTTCCTGGACAGACATGTGAGTACACACTAGCCAGAGAGAACACCCTGTAGAAAGAAACCCAGAAGATTTACACATCACTCCTCCAAGGTCCAGGAATAAGTAAGTATAGGGAAGTGAGAAGAGGTGGGAATGAGGCAGCAGAGAGAGAGCAAGCATGGCCGGGAGCAAAGGGCACCAGCTTTGGAGTCAGCAAGAGTGAGTTCTGATCACCAGCGGCATGAGCAAATTCCTTTATCTCTCCAAGCCTCAGTTTGCCCCTCTGTAAACAAGGCGGGATACCAGAACGACTACTACCAATAATGAACACTTGTGACTTAGTAGACTGTATGTACGTGGGAGCCTGAGGCAGGTCTCGCAGGTTCCACCAGCCAGGGCCTCGTCTGCCAGGCGGTGGGGTGTCAGGCTGGGGGAAAGTCGGTCCCATAAGAACCAAGAGGATGGAGGTGGCAGCCGTGGAGAGAGGCACCCTTCAGGCTGCTGCAGTATTCCAGAAAAGCAGGGTCCAGAGGTTGGGGGGTTGGGAGGCAGTCCTGGCAGTTCGGGAAAACCTTAATGAGGGGAAAGGTACAGAAGAGGAATTGAGAGTGAAGTCTTTACCAACTAAAATTGTACATTTTGGGGTATAGATTTAAAAAAAAAGAAAGTGATGGGGGCACCTGGGTGGCTCAGTGGGTTAAAACCTCTGCCTTCGGCTCAGGTCATGATCCCAGGGTCCTGGGATCGAGCCTCACATCGGGCTCTCTGCTAGGCAGGGAGCCTGCTTCCCTTCCTCTCTCTGTCTCTGCCTACTTGTGATCTCTCTCTCTGTCAAATAAATAAATAAAATTAAAAAAAAAAAGAAAAGAAAAAAAGTGAAAGATGCATGGTATCCTACATATGATACAATATCCTATATATTATAATTTTACTAATATTAGCCTAATTATTCCTCCTGTTTTTACTGAGCTGTTCTTCTGGGGGGAAACCTGAGCTGACCCTTCTTTCCAGGATGAAAAAGCTAAGGCCCCAGAGAGGCAAAGTCACTGTCCCAAGACCAGCATTGGGGATGGGGGTAAAAAAATACTGGGGACTCCTTGGGTCAGTGACACCAGTGATATCGCTTCACCTCCCATGTGTAGAAGTAACCTACGTTTTCGTGTTTTAAACTATTATGTGCTGTCGAAGTGGGTCTTAAAATGCCACGTCCTGCAGAAGGGAACGTGGACTATCTTATGAGAGGCCAGCTCAGTCAAGGGTCAGGCTGTAAAAACGGATCCCAGGTGTCGTGATGGACATCACTGTACCACAGTGCACCGAGTGACAGTGGTCACACCTCGGACAGAATTCTATGTCGATTCCATGTCCCTGGCCATGCACTGTGAGCCATCCTGCTCAGCGAGGTGGCCAGGCCGGAGGGAGAATGGAGACAGAGCGAGCAGGCACATGTGCCCATGGGAGCAAACAAGAAAGTTGTCTCCATTTGGGTGTCCTCCTGAGGGTGGAACTCTGTGTGTGTGTGTGTGTGTGTGTGTGTGTGTGTGTGTGTGTGTGTCTGTGAAGTGGGGGATGGAATGTGTGTTGGCGAAGGGGAGTTGGAGTCAGGGGGGAGGAGAGAGGGGTCTTTGTACACCAAGAGCAGCAGGTGAGCCCATGGTCCTTCACGTGATTCTAGCCAGGAAAGATGCCTCCTTCAGTGGAGGAAAAGCCAGACAGGGACTGCCAGGCTGGACCCAATCCTCCTTCTGGTTTCTATGGGCAGTGTGCTCCTTATGCTCTGCCTGCTGGCCCCAGACCCCTCCAGGATCCCACACACAGGCTCTCTGAGCCTCACCCTGCCCCCACTCCGAGCCCCAGTGCCTTGCCTATGCTGTGAGCAGGCAGTGGTAGGCCTATCACGGGCTGGCAGGAAAAGGGCTCCCCACTCCCTCCAGCTGTCACGCCACTCTTGCCCACCATTTGGCAGAGTGCAGCCTCCACCCCCGTCCCAGTATGGTCCAGCAGGCACAGCTTAAGTTTCCAAAGAAGCTCTGACTTTCCTGGGGTTTGGAGCAGGCTGGGCAAGGAGGGAGGGAGGAGGGTGGTTCGGTCAGCCCCAGTTCCAACTATTGCTGGCTTCTGGAGCTGTCTCCTCCCGCAGCTCCCAGCAGGGCATGGCCACTACAGAGGCTTGGCAAATTCTGGAATAAGGGGTGGAGTGGCCCATCGTGGGTTCCTATGTCTCTGCTCCCTGACATGCAAAATAACAACCATCACTTACATGTCACTTTGAACCTTTCGAAGAACATCCCAAATTTTATTTCACTTGAGCTTCATGGTTTCCCAAGCAGGATAATTCAGATTAACCCCTTTTGGCCAAAGGAGACACAGAGACTGGAGAGAGTAAAATGATCAGTTCAAGGTTCCATTGCTCGTTAGCTTGCTTGGAACCCGTGGAACCTTCCCCATGCCCCACTACCTCTCTCTCCTACCCCCACCCCGCACATCTTCTCTAGGTGGCACAGCATACTCCCTGGGGTGGTTGTGAAAATGACTTTGCTCATTTCATAACCTCCTCCTGCATAAAAGAGCCTGGAGGGTCCCATTTAAGGGGCACGTGGGGCAGTGGAGGGAAAGCAGTTCACTCCTGGGCATCCTTACCACATCTAGGCTCTGGGAACCCACCCCCACCCCCCAACTCGCATCTCCCCATGAAAATGAGGCTTCTCCCAAGCTTGCTGGGGACATGTGATTTGTGATGAACTTTGTGTCTCGGGCAAGTCTTTTTTCTTTATCAACGTGAACATTCCAGAAGGAACTATGCTTTGTCTGGGTTTTTCCATAGGGGTAATGGGAAGCTTCAAAGCATACAGGAAATTAGAAAAGACTGGGAGGCATGAGGGCAGAAAAGGAAAAGATATGTACCACGTATGGCTAGAGCTGGAAGTTTCTGGGCTTTGCCCCATCAGTGCCCTCCTCCTGGCAGCTTCTTGTGTGGACTTATTGATTTGACCCTACTCTAGTTTGGGAAGAGAATGCCTCCAAAAGCAACCCATGACTACTCATTCCTGAATCCACAGGACCAAAACCGTAGAGTCCATGCCCCTGCCTCTGTGCCGGCCCATCCCTAAACCCCCCGAAATGATGAGTCTGAACATAGTCTTAGAGACTGCCAGAGAAGGACTGCCTTGATGATCTATGCCTGGGTGTAGGCTCAGGTGGCTTTGATGTTCTTCTTTGGTCTAGCCTAAATCCTTCTGCCTGCATTTTGAAAAGACCTCTTTGGATCTCTGTGGAGGAGAGCAGGCACCGGGCCAACAGGCAGGAAATGAAATCATGATGCTGGTCATTTTCCTCTTTTCTTTCCTCTCCTCTCCCCCCTCCTCCTCCCCATCACCCCGCTGCCCCCACCCTTGGGACTGCTTGTCAGATGTTTTCACGGTGATGAGCAATGGCTGTATATATAGTGCCTTTATGTGCTGTCGATTTTTGCCATGAGCCTTCAGGCTTCTCCTCACAGCCCTGACAAGGGAAATCCCATAATGAAGGATTTCACGGAGCTCCGCGGGCTGGGAGAGGCTTTTCTTTCCATCTGTCATTTTACTTCAAGCCTTGACCTTTCTGTTCCCATGTAAAGCAGTACCAGGAAGAAACTGGAGTTGGGTAGTGAATGTCTGAGCCGGGACCCTGGAATGAGCTGTGGGTAAATCGAAGCAAGTGTCCTCCGGTCTGAAGAGCACTAAAAATGGGAGGTCGAGGAAGACACTCCAGAGGGTATGGATGGGAGATAGGATGGGGGTGAGGAGAAGAATTTAAAGAACTGAGAATCCCTCAGTTTGGAATGAAGTCCTGAACACAAGGAGGGCAGCAGAACAGTCTGGGAGACCCCCGTCCAGTCAGCCCTAGCCAGAAGCTCAGGAATGCCATTTTTCTCAAAGGAGGCGGAGGCTTTGGAGTCCCAAAAATCTGGGTTCAAATACTGACTCTCCGATTAGCTTGCAGTGACCTTGGTCCAAGCGCTTAACTTCCTCAAGCCTCAGAATCCTCATTTGAAAGTTATGGGTGAAACATACAGACTTCCTAGGATTGCTTTGCAGATGGAAGATAATGTCCAGTGCTCAGCACAGTGCCTGCAGAGCGGCTACCAGCACGGATCTTCCTCAGCTTACAATGGGGCTACGTCCCAGCAACTCCACTGTAAGCTGAAAACACAAGTTGAAATGCATTTAATACACTTCACCTCCTAAACGTCATAGCTTAACCTAGCCTGCCTTAAACGTCCTCAGACGCTGACATTAGCTTATAGTTGGGCAAGATCATCTAACACAAAGCCTTTTTAAAATAAGGTGTTGAATATCTCATGTAATTGATTGACCACTGTACTGAAAGTGAAAGTGAAAGGGATTTAGGAGCTGTGTCAGAACCAGGGACAAAGACCAATTCTCTGGGTCCAGAATTGATTTTAAGAGTATTGGTTGTCGATCCTGGGATCACATGACTGACTGGGAGCTGCTGCCGAGCATTGTTAAGAGAGCATCACACTGCGTATCTCGAGCCCGGGAAAAGATCACAATTCAAAATCGGAAGTACAGTTTCTACCAAGTGGGGATGGTTTTCACACCAGCGTAAAGCTGAAAAATCATGACTCCGAACCATAATAAGTCAGCATGGTCTGTGCCTTCAGATGAGGCTAGAACCACAGCAGCACCTGGAAAGTCACAGAAACCGGAAAGCCCTGCCATGCTCTCCTCGTCGACCGAACTCCTCCAAAGGGGCCTCACTCTGAGACATACAGCCAATGGGAAAGCAAGCGTGGGGCTTTGATGCCGGTGAAGGGCCATCTTCTGACCGACTTTCCCATGTCAGGTCGATGCGGAGAATTAAAAAAAAAAAAAAAAAAAAAAAAAAGTCCCAGTCTCCAAGGCTCCACAACCAAATACCAGGCCGGCACTGCTTTGAAAGGGCAAAGCCTTCGAGATGCACAAGGATTGTGATTGTTTGAAATGTTGGTAACATTTCATCTTCCCAGAGACCTTGTTCATTTATCAGGGTTCTTAAAACCCTTTTGTTCATAAGCTTGTGGTGAGCACAGGAAACATTCTATCTAATATCAGAGCACAGCTGTTC
Organism: Enhydra lutris kenyoni; assembly: GCF_002288905.1. NCBI lineage: Eukaryota > Metazoa > Chordata > Mammalia > Carnivora > Mustelidae > Enhydra > Enhydra lutris. Next base: position 5,281,775 of record NW_019154153.1, read on the forward strand.
CCCGACAGAGAGACTTAGGGAGAAAGCCCTTAAAAAAAGGAAGGGGGGGGATCCCACCAGGGATACAAACATGGGAAAAGCAACCGGGGGTGGGGGTAGAAAGACGGCCCCGCGAGCCACAGCTGCCTAACAAGAATATGCTGTCTGGGGAAGTGTGAGAAAAAAGAATTGCCACACTGACAGCAGGCCTTTGGAGCTCTCGGTAAACACTGTGACCAAGGCAAGGCCCAAAGCTGGGCTCCTCCTCTCTGTAGGGTTCCTGGCAGTCCTGCACAAGGCCCCAGCCAGGGCCCCTAAAAATGTTTGAAGTAGGTGTGGAGCCTTGAGTAACATCTTCTTAAGGGCCAGTGTGGCTGGGGGGAAAAAAAAAAAGTCTAGTGGAAAACTCTGTCCACCCGAGGCCACAGAAGCCCAGGAAATATTTTCTAAAAAGGGCTTTGATTGCTCCTGAAAGCACAAGACAGAGTGAGCAGGGCCAGGCCAAGGCGGGGACTGTGTGTCGCTAGCCATTGGCTGTGTGAGGTTGGGGCAGACAGGTCCGGAGCCTAGGATTTACTTTCAGCTCTTAATTATTTAGCTGGGAGTTGTGTAGAACTTCAGATAAAGGAAAATCACCTCCACGTTTAGGCCATGCCTGAAAAGTAGAAATTATTTTGAATGTAATTTTCATCATCAAAGCCAAACTGGGACAGGGAAGAAAGATAAAGTCAATAGGCCAATTTTCAACACTGAAATGTAGAGTTGCCTTGCAGTGCAACACTGGTATATTACAGAAATTACCAGCTTGAGCTCCGGAATCAGAAAGGCCTGAGTGTAAATGCTCGTGCTGGGTAACCTTGAGAAAAATGTTTCAGCCCCTCTGTGCCTGGGATTCTTCAACTGTAGAATGAGAATAAAGGCACCTATTTCCTAGGGTTGCTGTGAAGGTTAATGAGTGTCTCTGGTTATAATGTTACTTTGTTGCAGTGAAAAAAGCCTAGTCAGACAACTTGGGTGGTCTTGGCTTGACCATTAATTGGATCCTGGGCAAACCCTTGGCCTCAGTTTCCTCTGTCTGAGGCAAAAGATACCTGTCTACCCTATCTGACACCAATGCCATGGCTCAAAGCAGCTTATGATGTGTAAAGGCATATATAAATGTCATCCATGATGATTACAAAGTATTCTTAGCATGTAATTTATTTCTCCTAGTTTGCAAACATTCCATGAGAAGAACTTTGAATGATCAGCTGATCATTCCACCTGATACCTGAAACCTGATTTCCAGCTTTGTTTAGATCCTGATTCTAACAAATCAATTGCAAAAGACAAAGACACACACACACACACACACACACACACACACACACACACACACACACA
>NW_019154153.1:5283146-5303428 GCF_002288905.1 Enhydra lutris kenyoni
GAAACGTGAACAGAAAACTGCAGGATTTTGATGATATCAAGGACTTATTGTTAATTTTTGTTAGTTGCAATCACTGTAGATACAGATATAGATATGAGAGGGTTCGTATACAGTTACACATGGGGTATTTATAGATTATATTACATGATGTTCGGATTAGCCTTAAATTCATCTGGGCAGGAGGGAGAGCTGAGGATAGGTACAGATAAAAGAAGATTGGTCATATGTTAATAATTGTAGAAGCTGAGTGAGGGGCACATGGGAGTTATTTATATTATATTCTCTACTTTATGTTTGAAATTTTTCAATAATAAAAGGAAAAAAATACAAAAGGGGAATCAACGAATGAGTAAGCATTCATGACAGCCCTGAGGACAAAATAGTCCTAACCAGGGACTGCCAGATATTTTGGATACAAAGGAGATGCATGGTAATGGGAAAAAACTTGAAATTGGACAGCCTGCCACAGACAAAGCCTTTCGATGTGACCAAGTCACTTAATTTTTTCCAGGCTGCTCTCTCCTCATCTTTAAAGTCAGGAAAAGAGATACAAATGCCCCTTTCGGCTTTAACACGATGCAATTTTTAAGGATTTCAAAATCGAGTACACTCCACCAGATTTCTTTTTTACCCTTGCAAAGACAGATTTTAATAGCCAGCTTCTTTACATTTCTGTGGTGACCAGAAACATTTTTTTTTTTTTGCACATGTTGCATCTTACCATATAGGAAATAAGTGAATGCATTCAAGCGGGTGTCACTTTTTTCATCTTACATCAAGGAAAGTGATTTATGAAATGTCCACTCCTCAAAATGTGAATTACTTCACCAGATTTTCTGAATGGCATATATAAAGCTCACTCGCAAGTGAATGAACCCATTGAAAATGTACCAGAAGTGCCCGCAATTTAAGGAAGTACCAAGATGAAGTGTCTAGATAAGCAACGAATCTTTTGGTGAAGTGTATACCCTTTTCCCCAATTTATTTATGGCTTCCGATTTGCTTGTTACAGTAAAAAGTCAAATGACCAAGGCATGTAGCATTTGCAGGAGTTCTTCCAAACATCGTTTTTACGAGCTAGAAGTTAACTTAAAAAAAAAAAAAAACCAACTCTGTTTCAATGCTTCGTACAAAAAAGTCTCTCAAAACCAAGAGATGACTTTCCTATTTTGGCAAGCACAGGAAATGAATGCAACCTTCTTGGTGATCTCAGTTAGGGAATTCTTCTGACTTGAAGTCACCATGGGGCACCTGGTCGTACTATCCAGAACTGGAGATGTAGTCAAGTGGACACTGGTCAAGTGGATACTGGTGCTTTGGCATCTCCGGGCATTTTCAACATCAATCCCGGTATGAGCCAGTTTTACTGTATAGTCTCCTACAAGTGGAAGACAGAGAGGGAAGAGCAGTTAATAGAGTGTTTTGATTTGCTGAAATGGGGTCATCTTCCGGTACCCCTCACTCCCAACTGTTTTTTCTCTTTTCTGTTTGCTACTAGGAACTGTGTTTACTCACACAAAATGTGCGGGCTTTTCTCCCAAACCAGCCAATTCTCCCACTAACTGGGTGTCCTAAAATTCAATTCCTGGGGTTAGCACAGATGCTACAGGTTAAGGGCTTGACCCTGCCAGACTGCCCTATGTCTGATGTCAGACACAAGCTCGAGGTGGCCAACTGTAGTCCTGAGTGACCAGCTATAAATTCAGGGGTTCCCATAAGACCCTTCTCAGGTCTCATTGTTTGCTAGAATGTCTCACAGAACTCAACAACAGTTTACTTCCTATGACCAGTTCATTATAAAGGGTCTGAATAAACAGCCAGATGAAGAGGTCCATAGGGTGAGGTCTGGAAGAATCCCGAATGCAGAAGTTTCAGTCCCCATGGAGTTGGGGTGTTCCCCCCACCTAGGCATGACTGCTTAAATCACAGGCTATTGGTGATTGACTGACCCTCCAGCCCCTCTCCCCTTCCAGGAGGCTGGGGGAAGGGACTCAAAGTTCCAACCCTCTAATTGTGCCTGGGTCTTTCTGGAGATGGTTCCCCATCCTCAAGTTATTTGAGACCATGGAGAGTAGTCTTATTCGAGTAAAGAATGCTCATGTCACTCCTCTCACACAGGAAATTCCAAGGGATTTAGGAGCTGTGTCAGAACCAGGGACAAAGACCAAATAGCCATTTTTCTTTATCATGTCACAGCTACCCTAATGACTTTGAATAAAATTTTCTAGGACACTGTCTGCAAATCTCTCAATTCTTTGAGTTTGTCTATCAAGGATTTGACACTGTTTTGTCCTCTCAATAGTACTTCCGCTCACCGATCACGGAAAAAGCAGACTATAAAGGTCTTTGTACAGTCAATAAACCAACATTTATTGAACAACTACTGTGTACAGGCACTTGCTGGGACCTCTAAGAGATAGATACACAAAGGTGTAGATAGGAAGTTTCCTGACTTCGTTTTGTTGAGGACAAGTCAGAAACAAATCCCAGACTTTGATGCCCAAGGTTTTGACATCATCTTTGAGTCCCGGCGTGCTCCTTAGCCACAGAGGACCTGACTTCTGTCTCTTTCTCTGCAACACCCTGTCACAGTAACACTGACTTACAGGGTTATTGGGGGCATTAAATGAGATCCGCTCCAGAAAGCTGTATCAGTCATGCTCAGCACATGGAAAGTGCTCAGTAAGTAAGCTGTGAGCATCTGAGAAACGCGTGTATGTAAGGAGCTGTAATGCCAGGAGACACCATACCAGAGAGCTGACAGGCGTCCAGCACCCAAGGATGAATGAACAGCAGAGAGGGCATATTTGCTCTAAGAATGGGGTTACAGGGGAGGAAAGCTCCCAGGACCGACTGGACTGGATTCCAGAGGGTCTGAGGTACCGATCACCTGAATCAACAGTCTCAGCCCACAGGGGACCCCTTCCCTGAATGAATGTGCACTGGCCTAGACATCCAAATACTCTGGCTTTCTGGCAACTGAATGAAACGGAGTTCTACAGGTATGTGGGGAATGGTCAATCAGGGAAGCCTTCATGGAGGAGGTGGCAGAGGAGTCAAAGCCCCAAAGATGAATAGGGTTTCAGAAGGTTAGGGGCAGAGATAATGCAGAGGTCAGCTTAAGGGTGGCCTGTCACATAGCTCTACAGGCCCCTCCTCTGGGCACAGGCTCTGTGGCCTGTCAGGGATGATTCCTCTTTCTCCCTGAAACCTCCCTTCTGCCGCCTAAACAGAATGCTACTTCTTCTCGCCCGGCTCTTGGGAGAGCTGCTACCTACACCCCCACCCCTACAGAACAGCCCTTCTCAGATGTGAATGCTGAGGTCATGCCAGCCCTTCCCTCAGGTTTTCACCTCTCCCAAAGACCATGTTCTCCTGGTCTTCTAGAAGCCACGACTCGTCCCTGTGCCCTGCCCAGCATGGGGGTTCCAGCCCACGAGTGGGCCCTGCGGCCTTCCCTGGCAGGGCTGCCAGTCTGTGGCTGCCGTCTCCACCACCCCCATCCCAGAGTTGCAGGGACACAGCAGTCACTGGCACCCCCCCAGCCCAGCTCAGAGACTCTATTCTCAGCACCCTGGCATCCTGGTCCAAAGTTATCACAGGCCAGTTCAAGTGGAAAGCGAAACAAAAACTGCGGCATGTCTTCCTATTTTATCACAAACTGTAAGTGGTCAAATGTAATCCCAGCTCTGCCTCTTATCAACTGGGTGAGCCTGGGCAAATGACACAACAGTTCTGTGCCTCAGTTTACCCATTTATTAATAGTATTCCTTATCATAGTGTTGTGAGGACCAAATGAGTTACTATAAACGAAATACTTGAAACAATGCCCTGTACAATGCGAGACACTATTTTTTTTAAAGATTTTATTTATTTATTTATTTATTTGAGAGCGAGAGAGAGCAAGAACAGGGAGAGGGACAGAGGGAAGCAGACTCCTCAGTGGGCAGGGAGTCCAATGTGGGGCTTGATCCCAGGGCACTGGGATCATGACCTGAGCCAAAGGCAGATGCTTAACCCACTGAGCCCCCCAGGCACCCCAGGAGGCACTATTAACCTCATTGTGTTACCATGGTTAAGAGAGCAGAATACCAAATCAGGCTGACATTAGAGACATCACTTAACGTCTGTAAAGGTCAGTTTCTTCATCTTCTGAAAACGGAAATAATAACAGTATCCAGTTCATTGTACAGCCGTGGGACCATATGAATGACTTTATGTGAACAATTTGCACCGTTCTTGGCACACATTATGCTGGGAAAAGGTTTACACCATAAAGAAAAAAAGTTTTTGAAGAAAGAGACAAACACTAGAAAAATGACAACCATGGGGCACCGGGGTGGCTCAGTTGTTAAGCCTCTGCCTTCGGCTCAGGTCATGATCCCAGGGTCCTGGGATCGAGCCCCACATTGGGCTCTCTGTTCAGCAGGGAGCCTGCTTCTCCCTCTCCCACTCCCCCTGCTTGTGTTCCCTCTCTCGCTGTGTCTCTCTGTGTCAGATAAATAAATAAATAGAATCTTTAAGAAAAAGAAAAATGATGACCAAACTGAATGCCTGCTACATTGTCTGCAGTCTGCAGCCCCTCCCCAGAGCTTCCTCATCTGGAATCTGGGATAGCCTTGCCCTCCCTCACTGCGCCTGGCCCGGAGTCTCCTGGCACAGCTCAGTCACAGAAGCAACGTAGTGCAGAATGAACAGTATGCTTAAACTCATCTGCTCCACCCCCAGGAAACCAGGGGAGTAGAAAGAATCCCCTTTAGAATTTTTCTTGCTTGCCCCACACTCAGAGATCTGCCATCTGGGAGGGTACTGCTGTGTGTGGCAAAGATCCCTTGGACCAGCCACGTGGCTTTGAATGGTGTGGTCAGAAGCCCAGGCCTTGGCTTTTGAAAGACTCATTCAAGTTCTGAGCCCGCCGGTTACTGACTGTGGGATTTGGGTAAATTTTTAATGCTCCCCAACCTGGGTTTCCTCCTTCATAAAATGGGAAGGGGGAAAGTTATCTCAGCATGGAGCTGTGAGAATTAAATGGGCCGTGTGTAGGATGCCTTAGCACAGTGACTGGTAGGTGTGGGTGCTTCGTACATTTTGGTGATGCTTATTAACTCTGGATTTCTAAAACCCAGAAGACAGCAGGGCATTCTGTTCAGGAAGTCGTTTTAGAGAAAATCTGTACCCTCTTCATTTTTCTGGTTGGGGGGAGAGTTCAGGGAAAAAGGCTGTGACCATGGCCTGAGCCTCTGGAACCCATCTGCCCAGTGGGGCAAACTTACCAACCTGTGCCCATCCTGCTTCAGGGCCGTCGTCCTCCCTGGGCTGCAGTCATCATTCCCGACACCATCAACACCCTTCCTTCTGCAGAGATGGGAACACTCTGGCATTGTTTCTTCCAGCCAATGGCGTCTCTCTGGCCTGCGATTGGTACCTCTGAGATTCCATCGCAATCCAGGCATCCCAGCTATGTCAGCGTGACTCACGTTGTGTGTGTCTGACATCCACATGGCCCCGGAGAAGGCTGGCTCCAGCAAAAGGCTATTTGGAATGCTGCTGAATGTGTGAGGGCTGTCAAGTTATCTTTTTGGGGTTAGGCCATTAAAGCCGCATCTGATGTTTTATGGAACAAATGAGATACAGTGCATTTTGAAATCCATGGGGCAGAGAGAGCATTTTTATGGATGTGCACACAGTGGCAGCTAAAAGTAGGTAGGGCTTTTTTTTTTCCCTAAAACTTTGCAGTCCTTCTTCCACATAGCTGTTTCACTTCAGTGTAAAACAGAAACAATCCCCAAACGTGAAGCATGAAGACTGCCATACTAAATAGATTCAGTGCAACCCTGAACTGCTGGGTTACCTGGAACAGTGTGGATCCGTCTATCTGCCTCCTATCATCCCAATCAGAGGGCTGTCTGCTCTGTCCTTAAATTCTCTACCCAACCTTCATCACACCCCTGAAGAAATATTTCTTCCAGGCAAACATAAATCCCTCTTGAGTGCTTTTTCGTCCGTGCCTTTGATATCTCTCCATGCCCTCATTCCCCTGAAGTGATCAGTTCTCAAGACGTTCTAGCCACACCAGCCTGCCCTTAGCCCTCTGAGCACACCCTGCATTTTCCCACTTTTGTTCCTGAGCTTTGTCTCCTTTCTTCAGAGCATCCTCCCCTTCGATCTCGGCCACTGTTCATCCAACCAAATGGTCTAACAAAGAGTCCAGACACATAACAGGCACACTGCCAGGCAATGATAAGATCAGCAGACCACGTGTCAGAACCTTCTCATCCTCCAAGCCTAGACTCAAGTGCCACATCCTCCATCCAGCCTTGTCATTCATCCACTCAACCAAACCCCTTCCTCGCTCTCTTCCTGCACTCCCGTAACACTGAGGTGACTCCCTCTCCCTTACACTAATGTGAAAACTATGTGTGCATGTCTGATCTCCTGCAGACTGTAAGGTTGCTGAAGAGAGGAACTTCAAGACGCTCACTTCCTATCTCAGACCACTTAATTTACAGAATTAAGACTCCAAGATTTTCCTCTTTCCGTGGACACCTGACTGTTCAAAGAAGCCATGTATAGCGACGCTGGATGGAACTTTCTTTATAAAGGCAAAATTGGTGAGAGAGGGTGCCTGAACCCCTACTGATTGAAAGTACTTACATTATGGTATATTCTCACAGTTGAAAACCATTCTGCGTTTACAACGAATGCAGTTAGGGCCTACGGGTGGCTCAGATGGTTAAGCAACTGCTTTTGGCTCAGGTCATGATCTCCAGGGCTTGGGATGGATCACCACATTGGACTCCCTACTGAGCAGGGAGTTTCCTTTTTCTTCTCCTTCTGCAGCCCCCCTTACTTGTGCTCTCTCTGCTTCTGTCTCTCTCTTGCAAATGGATAATGATAAAAAGGTCTTTATAATGAATGAAGTAGATCTACATGGACTGGCATAGAAAGACCCAAGAGATTTCTGTTAACTACAAAAAATCAATTTACTGAACAGTATGTTTGGCATGAACCTATCTAGGTTTTAAACTCTTACTCAAAAGAAAAAAAAAAAACCCACCCAAAAAGTAAAGATCTCTGTGATGTCATTGAGTAGGTAATGGGTTCTCTGAAAATGTTGGGAGAAATCATTAAAAATTGAATCATATGCCCCCTAAATATTTCTTTGAATTTAATGTGCATTTATTTACCAATCTCTTGATATCAGTCTCACGTTTTTTTGTTTTTGTTTTTGTTTTTGTTTTTTTTTTGGAAGTGGACTCCTCACCCAACATGGGGCTTGAACTCCCGACCCTGAGATCAGTTGCAATCTCTACTGACTGATCCAGCCAGGTACCCCACTCCCGAGCCTCTTTTTTTAGCATGGGTCTGATACAGAGCTCTACATCATCTTTTATATGTATACCACATGCATAACACATCATCTATGACTTCTAGTTTTGTTTGCTGTAAGTTGGAATAAGAACTTAAAGACACGGATACAATTATTTGAGTGCAGGATCCTAACTTACAATATGTACAAGCTGTGTGACCTACATGACTTAAGCCTCTCAAGCATCATATCTGTAACACAGGAATAATAGTAGCCACAGGTGACCAAGAGGAAAAAAGATCACTTCTTGGGTACCATACCTAGATCTTAGCAAGGTTTAGCTAATCTATTGAGTATTTTACTTTCTTATTATCATGGTGCAGTAAGAAGATGAAGAAGCAACAGGGAATCACTCCACCTGGGACTCTGGCCACCTTCTCTTTCTGCCTTATAGATGCTCAAAGTGTATAAATACCAAGGGGAACAAATACCGAGGCACAGCCGTAGGTGAATGAGAACTTGCTACGTGACAGTACCGTGCTAAGTGGCATGACAATTCAGTACTTAGGAAGTTAGTTTCTGTTGCAAAAGATATTACAATCTAATGAGAAAGGGTTGAATACATATGGGAAAGTAATAATAATAATAACAACAATAATAATAATATGGAGTATCAGTTAGGGTATTTTTAGTTGAAATGATGAAATGAAAACTAATAAAGTAGCTTAAATACTAAATTTCTTAAATGGCTTGGAGCAATGGAAAATTCCAGAGCTTGAGGCACGTCAGGAGATACTTGACCAGGGCTGTGGGTCCAGTTCTCTTTGACTTTCTTAGTGCTGCTGTACTATGTGTGTCAGCTTTATTCTCAGGAGGGCTTCCTGCTAGTAGAAAAAAATGGCCCCAGCAATTCCACTCTCAAATCTGAGACCACATCATCAAACTACAGTCGTGAAAGTTCTTCCAGACTAGTCAAGTTCACATACCCATCTCTAACTCAATCACTCTGGCAAGACAGACAGGATTATGTTCATGGGCTTAAGCCAGTGATCTGGTAATGGAATCAATTTATTGAGTACTTCTTTCCTGCCTTAGGCACCTGTTCTACATATCTTCACACATTTTTCTGCCCAAGAATCCTATGAGGTAGGTGTTACCAGCATGTCCAGTTTGTGGTTGAGGAAATTGAAGTCCAGAGAAGTTAAATAATTTTCCCCGGGTTGTACAACTAATAAGTAGTAAAGCCAAGATTCATACTTCAGCCCACTGATTCCAGAACCCATCTTCATAACCACTAAAACATAGAGTCTCTCAAGGCGTAAGTACCAAGTTGACCCCTGCTGTGTGGTATAGATAACACATGCCAAGTAAATTGAGAGGGAAGAACATTTAACCAGCTTGTGAGGTAATAATGGAAAAGAAGGGCTTGAGTTAGGTCTTAAGCAAGTGCAAAAAAAATTAGATCAAGTGAAGTTTTATTTATTTATTTGGGGGTGGGATAGGGCAAGGGGAGAGGGAGAGAGAGAATCTCAAGCAGGCTCCATGTTGGGCATGACATGGGGCTCGATCTCACAACCATGAGACCCTGACCTGAACTGAAATCAAAAGTTGGACACTTAACTGACTGAGCCACCCAGGTGCCCCTAGATCAAGGAACTTTTAGAGACAAGAATCATAGCAGAGATAATAAAGGCAATGATATCATACAGCTGTCAAGTTTGCTCCTTATATAAAAGCTGAGTGTTGTCCTTTTCCAAGTTGACTTCTCTGAACCCAGAGGTAAAATAAGAAGCCATCAGAGTGAATCAAAGACCTTTGAGGGGAATCTAAAATGAGAAGGGGGCAGAGACTACAATCCTAGAAACCCCTGAAAGAGACCAGTGAGAGTAAAGCCAATTCCTGTGGAAAATAGAAAGTCCTTTGGAAAAGCAGAGAGTGAGAAGCCACAATCCAAGGAGTCACCATAGCAACAAGTCTAGAGCAATTATTCAACGGCGACCTGCCAGCGAGGTAGTAGGAAAGAGGGGGGATAAAGGTGGAGCCTCGGGAACTGGAAGACTATTCTAATAAAGATACCTCATCACAATCACTCAATTCTGGAACCAGATGAGATAGTAGACAAATGCAATACAACCTGTTTATTTTACAGACAAGATAGGAGGCACATTTGAATACTTATATAGAGAGAGGCTTGTGAGTAAAGTGCCCAGCACAGTGCCTTGCAAATCGTAGGTGTTGGATAGATAATAATTCTTACTATTTTTTTGAAGTCACTTTATCAAGTTCTCAGAAGTTGGTTAGTGAGCAAAAACACATGAGCATCCATGTCTCTTAATCTCCAGTGTAGCTTTTTTCTTCTACGGCAAATTTGAGATGAAAGATGCCAAATTCCACTGAAAGAAGGGGACTTTAAAAAGTAGTTATCTGCTCACTCACCCAGAGCCAGCATCCCTTCTTAGTACCCTAAGTGGGGAAAACAATCATTTGAGGAAAATGTTGGAATAGGCACTGGATGTGGAGTTTGGAAATCAAGATTATGGATGTTGGTCTGCCATGAACCAGTTTAACAATCTAACCAGTTTGGGCTCCCATTTACTCATTTATAAAATTAGAGGTTTGGAAAAAATAATCTTAGTTTCCTTCCAACTCTGAAATTCTAAGAAAGTTGTTTCCACTCTTAACACTGCAGTAACTTTCTTTATTAAAGAATATAACCAAATTGTAAAAAAAATTAAAAAATATATATATATGAAAAAGGTCACATTACAAAGGTGAGAAAAGACATGAGAGTTGGATTCAAACATCTGGGAAAACTCTCAAGTCACATGGGGACTAGATCTACTTTGTGTGAGGCCCCAGAGAACAGAAATAAGATGAAGAAGTAAAAGCAATAGGGGCAAGTTTCTACTTAATACAAAACAGATTTTTTTTCATGTATTTTGGGGTCTCTTAAGTTAGGTGCATATATATTTATAATTGTTAGGTCTTTGGATGAATTGACCCTTTTATCATTATAAATTGTTCTGTGTGTGTGTGTGTGTGTTTACTAACAGTTTTTGTCTTAAAGTCTCTATTGTCAGGTATTAGTATAGCCACTTCAACTCTCTTTTGGTTAGTGTTTGCTATATATTTTTTCAGCTTTTTACTTTAAACTTATTTTTGTCTTTGCAGCTAAAGTTTGTTTCTCATAGAGAGCATATATTTAGATCATGTTTCTTTATTTATTCTGCCAATCATTTCCTTTTGATTGGAGTGTTTAGTACATTTACATTTAATGTAATTACTGATAAGGTAGGATTTATATCTTCCATTTTGCTTTTTGTTCTTTATATATATTTTGTCTTTTCTGTTCTGTTTTTCCATTGATGTATTCTTTTGTGTAAAATAGTATTATGTAGTGTATTATTTAAATTCTTTTGTTTCATTTTTTTTCATTTCCTTTTAAAAAATTATTTTCTTAGTGAGTGTCTTAGGGATTACAATTAACATTTTAATTTAAAATAATGTGGTTTGGATTAATATCAATTTCATTTCAATAGTACACAAAAGTTTTACTCCAATATAATACTGTTCCCTTTTTTCCTTTATTCTATTATTGTCATACAAATCACATCTTTATACATTATAAGCCTATCAGCACATTTTAATAATTATTACTTTATGCAGTTGGCTTTTAAATTAGAAGAAAGTTGTTACCAAAAAAACCCCACTACATCTGTATTGTTTCTTATATTTACCTACGTGGTTACATTTACCAGTACTTTTTATTTATTTGTGTGGATTTGAGTTACTATCTAGCGTCTTTTCATTTAAACCACAAGAACTCCCTTTAGTATTTCTTGTACAGAAGGTCTGCTAGCAACAAACTCTCTCAGTTCTTGTTTATCTAAAAATGTCTTGACTGTTCCTTTATTTTGAAAGATAATTTTGCAGGTAGAGAATTCTTGATTAACAGTCTTTCTTTTAGCACCCTGAACATGTTATCATAATAATAATATGATAATAATAATCATATTATTCTTGGATGTGTAGATTACTGTTTTCTTAAAATATTTTATTTATTTGTCAGAGAGAGAGAGAGAGAGAGAAAGCAGAAACAAGGGGAGTGGCAGGCAGAGGGAGAAGCAGGCTCCCTGCTAAGCAAGAACCCTGATGCAGGACTTGATCCTAGGACCCTGGGATCATGACCTGAGCCAAAGGCAGACACTTAATCAACTGAGCCACTTAGGAGTCTCTAGATTAATGTTTTAAAATAAATTGGGAGGGGCACCTGGGTGGCTCAGTGGGTTAAAGCCTCTGCCTTCGGCTCAGGTCATGATCTCAGGGTCCTGGGATCGAGCCCCGCATCTGGCTTTCTGCTCAGCGAGGAGCCTGCTTCCTCCTCTCTCTCTGCCTGCCTCTCTGCCTACTTGTGATCTGTCTGTCAAATAAATAAATAAAATCTTTAAAAAAAATAAATAAATTGGGAAATGCTCAGCCACTATTTCTTCAAATATTTTTTCTGTCCCCTTCTCACTTATCCTTCTGGACTCCCATTATGTGTATGTTGGTGTACTGAGTGGTCTTTGAGACTGCTCATTTCTCTTCATTTCCTTTTCTTTCTGTTTCTCAGACTGGATAACCTCAATTGACTTACCTTCAAGGTCACTAGTCCATTCTTCTGTTAGTTCAAATCTGTAGTTGAATCCACCTATTGAAGTTTTCAATTTAGTTATTATACTTTTCAACTCCAGAATTTATATTTGGTTCTTTTTAATAATTTTTCTCTTTATTGATATTTTCTATTTTTATACTTTAACTCTTTAGAAATGGTTTCCTTTAGTGGTTTGAACATATTCACATTTGAAATAACTGATTTAATATCTTTGTCTAATAAGTGTAATATCTGGGCTGCCTCAGGAATAGTTTCTACTGATTGTTTTTTACCCTGTGTATTGGCCATATTTTCCTGTGTGTCTCATTATTTTTTTACTGAAAGCCAGACATTTCAAGTAATATAAGCAAATCAGATCCCCACCACCACCACTCACACACGCACTACTAGGTTTATTGTTTTTGTTGCTGTTTGTTTACTTAGTGACCTTCCTGGACTAATTCTATAAAATCTGTATTCTTGGTCATGCTCAACCACGGAAGTCTCTGTTTAGCTTGCTTCATGGTCAAATAATGATTAGACAGAGATTTCCTTAAATGCCTGAACCAATATGTCTCTGAGCCTTTAACAAGGGACTCTAGTGTATGTGCGGACACACCTTCAACAATCTGGCAGGCAGTTTAAAACTCTACTCTTGCACAGAGGCTTAAGATCAGCTGGCGGCAAGTAATTAGGGCTTTCTCAGGTCTTTCCTGGGCACACGCAAAGCCATACACATGAATGTGGCCTTCTAGATTCCCAAGGACATGTCAGAGCTTTTCAAAGTCCCTATGGACAGCACATGTTCCAGTACTTCCTTTTAATTTTTTTAGCCAACCTCTTATTAACCCCAATGGTATTACAACCTCAGGTGGTTGGAATGTTAAGCAACTGCCACAGATTGTTCTGGACAAACATGCTGGGAATAAGCCTGTTCACGGAGAGCGAGCTTTGAGTCAGGTCAAATAGTGACAAACCCTGAGATGGGAGCTTTCCCAGAGAACAGCTCAATAAGTCAAATAACGACATTTTTCTGCCTTAAAAAAAGGCAGAGAAGTTTGAAAAGGTGACAGGATAAAAGAAAAACCTACTTGGAGAGGCAAAAGTCACAGGTAGTTTTGGTCTGGTAAAAAGCAAGGCACCCAGTCCAAAAGTTCAAAGCAGGGAAAATCTTAAAAATTAAAATGAACAATAAGTATCTAAGGCCAGTTAGAGAAAAGAATAACTTTGGAAACAATAAAAGAAGAATAAGAAGATTAGGGAGAGTGTAATGATACAAATTGATACAGTTTGACAATAATAACCAACCTCACTTAACTTGATGTCAGCACTTACTGTATGCCAGAGTAATGGGCTAAGCCCACTGCCTTTACTCTTTACAACCACTCTGCTAGGTAGATATTATCATCTCCATCTTACAGATGAGGAAATCTAGGTTCAGAGCAAATAAGTGATTCATCAATCCACTCGTAACAGCCCTAACGAGGTCCTTTATTTAATCACTGAAGGTAACCCTTGCCATGTTGGGATGGATTGCAGAGAAAGCTCACTATATGAGCAGAAATCTTCCTCCTTTTACTGTTTTATGAGAGATACTAGTTTTGTTCCCTGGGGCTGCAAAACATAAGATAAGATCATCTGGAGTTTAATTCACCCAATTTATAGATGAGAAAATGGAGTGCAATTTTGGGTTTCATTAATAAGATCAGCCTCCAGAAGATGGGGTGACAATTTTCTCTTTCCTGTCTAGACTAGTCTGCCTCAACAGCACTGGGGATGCCAGATAGGTGGTAACAGAAAAGTGGGTGAGAGAAGGTAAATGACAGTCCCTGACCCTAGTGTGTTTTGTTGTAACCATTTTAACGGTCTGCAGGTTTCTAAATTTGCTCCAGGTTGCTCTTTCTCATTAGCCACACATTAAGAAAGATACCACACTTAAAGATGGATATCAGCAAAGTATTCAGATCCAGAGGAGGACAGTCTGCTAATGAGGGACTAGCATCCAATGAATAGTTGGGAGAGAAAGGGTAGTCTAGCCCAGGGGAGAATGGGTGAGATGACATCCTCAAACATTTGACCAGCTGTCAGCCTAAATGGCAGAGACGGTCAACCTTCCTTGTGTCAGTAGCCATAGATGACATTTGTGGGTAGAAATTGCCAGGAAACAGAAAGTTCTGGGCCCCTAACTAGCTGTGAGACCTTCAATAAGTCATTTAACCTATCATCTTTCAGGATCCTTACGGTACATGGTTCTTGGGAAGATCTTATATGGCAAAGGACTTAGTTCAAAGCCCACCAAAAGCAAGTAGACACCAATGCTGCTAAGTTTAGATGCTGAGGAAGTATTTTGTTCAATCCAAGAAAGCAATGTATATCCATATAACAGACAATGAGGATACCTTATAGGACATGTGTTTCTCATCAGCAGAAATGTTTGATCAAAGACATCATCTTTATTGGGCGGGGACACTAAAGAGGCTTCTCTGTGATAGAAGGGGTATAGACTGGGAGACTCATGGAGTTCCCTTCCAAACCTAAAATGTTGTCATCCCATGTAAATCTTGCCCCAAATTACACAGTTTGTGGCACAATGGGGACTAGAACCCACCTCTTCCATCCCTAAGTCCAGGGCTTTCTTCATGACATCATATATCATACATCAAACAAACAAACCAACAAAAAACGTAGAACACTGTCTAGAAGCTATTCCAAGTATAATTGTTTATTCATTACAAGTTTCTCTTTCTCAGTAGCCACATTTTAAAAAGGAAACATGTCTATAAACATATAATGTTATAAAGCAAATTATTTAAATCTAAGTAGATTTCATTGGAGTACAAAGGATCGCAATGAATGAAGTTTCTCACATGTTCAAAGCAATGAAAAGTGACAAAGAAAATTGGAACACAGAAGAACGTTTTATTTGCTTATTCCTAGTTTATTAGGACATGCCAGAAAGCAAGGAGGGATGTCCTGTGTAAAGATGGCAACTCTGGAAATTTGCTGTACTCCTTTTCACCAAAGTAGCCACCTGTTACACATAAGCTCCATGTAGCTCAGTATGCTTCATTTAAAGTGCCCATAAGGCTCTGAGCTGTCACTTAGTCACCTAAAGAAAGACATGCAAGTTATGGTCCATTCAAAACTATATGTTTAAATGTGCTCAAATGGGGGCTGTGTTTGGGTTGCAGTAATAAAACATTTGGTTAGTTTGCCCCATGTGCTGGGATTTCCTTATGCACCCTGGAACAGGTATACAGTCCATATATTTTAACATTCCCCATATATTTTTACATTATGCATACACACACACACACACACACACACACACAGACACACACACACATATATTTAAAGTTAGCTCCACACCCAGCACGCAGCCCAGTGCAGGGCTTGAACTCACCACCCTGAGATCAAGCCCTGAGCTGAGATCAAGAGTCAGCTGCTTAACCGACAGAGCCACCCAGACACCCCTACATTCCATATATTTGTTAAAGACTGCCATCCTATTTGATCAATTTAGGATTATGAAAATACCATTCTCTATTGGCTGACACCATGCTTCAAAGTACCCACCCATACAGGGAACTGAATTTAAAAGGTTTGGACCTGGGAGAATTTAAAATCTCCCAAGATAATTAGGGAGTGAGACTGTGCCTCAATTCACAATTTAAGAATTGTTATGTAAAACATAATATATATAAAAGACGCTCTAAGTCAAAATTCCTATGGATGATGGTGATGATAATGACGATGAGAAAGCCATGTTATGGGGACATAACAAACATTTAAAGCCGAAAGGGAATTTACTGATCGTTACTGCAGCTAGCAAAGTTTGTAGATGAGGAACTTCAGAACTAGAAACACTGAAGGCATCTGCAGGTCACAGTGCTGCTTGATGGTCAAGTAGGACCCAGAGTGCAAATATTCTAAATTCTAGCCCAGGGCCATTTCACCACCATGATGCTGTGGGAAGGACAATATTTCCTGCATCAATTTAGAAGACATCCAGACTGCAAATTAGAGTCTATCTTCTGCTCTGTCAACTTCTGGGGGACTTGGGACAAGTAAATGATCTACTCTGACCCCCATTTCCTAACCAAAGGAGTCAAACACTCATCAATACCCTGTCGGATTCAGGGAGGATTCATTCAGACGAGAAACAGATGCTCTGGGAAATACAGCTACTCAAAGAAAGGAATGCTCTCAGATGGACCAAGAAAGCAGCTTCATCTCTGGCAACTTAAAAATGACTAACCAAACCCCAAACATGTAATCCAGACATCCAACCAACTAGTCCCAACAGAGTATAAACAAATTAAGAACATAATTTGAGAATAATTTAAGAACATTGTAAAAAACACTGTGCAATTCAAGTAACAACTACTTGACTGGACCGAGTTTTAAAGGGAAGATAAATTTCCATTTCCCTGGCTCAGGTAGGTTGTGTAAGATGAGCAAAACATGGCATCTCTTTCTGTGCCTTTTGTTCTATAGTTTTACTATGTTTAAAGCACTCGTTTCTCATGCTTAATCACTAGAGAACGTGCTTTTCAGGGTTAGGGACTGTATTCTTCAACTCTTTTTCCCTCCTGCTCGCCTTCCAAAACATTCACTGAGTGTCTAACGCTTATGCCCATGACGTTCCCAATGCCTGGCACACTGTTTGGCACATGGTTAGGACTCAGTTTTTACTTTTCAAAAATGAAGGAATACATCACAAAAGTTTGCATTCTCCAAAGCACAGAAATCTCCACAAATTTGACTCCTCATTTAAACCATTAAAATTCTACCTTACAGATCTGAAGCATGCCCCCGACCTGCTTTGATGTATCTGCACAGACGGGTGATGTTATCAGTTTAACACATATGTGATCGTTCAGCATGGATGCTATATAGAATTTCAGTCGCAGACTCCTAAACACAGAGGCATATTCTGTGGGTGGACAAAATGTCATGAAGTCCTATAGTCCATTCCCTTGTTTCCAAGCAAGACTGCATCTAATCTATTATATCAAATAAGGCTTTCCTAAAGCTGAAAGATTTCCACTCAGTGAAACATACAGGCAGCCTCCGTAAAGTCTTAAATATTTAAATGGAAGATAAGACTTGGATTTCTTGAGCTAAGTATGATTTTCACCCCCAATGTAGCCAATTTCACTGCAGTGCCATTACTGATTTACTTAAATCATCTGCTAGATGACCAGAAATTGCTGGTAATTACAGAATATTTATATGAACTTCTCTTGTAAAAAGGCAAGTAAATTTGAGCCTTATTCAGTATTTTGTTAAGGGAATTTTAAATTAGATATACCATCTTATTGAAAAAAGAGAAGAACTAGAAGAATATATATTTAGAAGTGGGGGGTAGAAAAACTATTCACCCAGTTTATTGGAATTACACAGTAGAGCTCTGATGCACTGGTCCTTGATGCAATTAAATTTCCTGAGTTTAAATGATTTCAGGAAGACCCCCACACAAAATGGCCTGTACAGGTCTAGACTCCCTTCTCTCAAAAAATATATATATTTTAAAATAATGTTTCATGATCCTAAAATAATTGGTGGCCAGATGTAAGATATTTCATCTGAAACTTTATGCAAACTAACCCAAACTGTTTGCTTCAGGATTATCTTTCTTGACACCAGGAAAGAGTTTTTTGGTCCTGGGTCTCTGCATTTGCCTGACGGACTGCCTGGCTGGTCTCAGAAATGGAAACATATGTGGGCACGATGAAGGAAAGCATTTAGAAGTTAGGCGAAAGAATTTTCTTGTTCCTTTTTAATCGTGTGTGTTTTTCTCTCCCCCTAAGCAATAGGTAGAGTAAATTTTGGTGACTTTTTATTTTCAAAAGTGCAAAATTGAATGCTTTTGGTGTTACTTCCCAGGACAAAAACTTAACGTAGTCTTCATAATTTTTTTCTTACAATTTGATGACAATTTTTTAAGAAAAAGAATGTGAAGCTTCACACACACTCATTGAAAGGAGACGGAAGAATCACCAGCATCATTATCATCAATAAATAGGGCTTGAAGGAATTCACCTCTGTACATCACAAAGAAAGAAGTACTTAATTTCTAGTTAATGGGACCACAATGACAGTGTGATCTGAGATGACTAACAGCAGAAAGAAATTAGGATTTTCTGCTCTAATTTCACCTTCCACATAAACCCCTCTGCTCTGGATTTGTGCTTTCCTCAGTTGTTTACATAATGCATAGGCGCAGACTTTGTTTCAAGTTCATGTAAAAGCAGATGCCCTTACTTAAGGCTGAGCAAAGAGGAAATGCATTCCTCCTGAGTCTAAATCCAACCTAGGTTGGATTGTCTAACACACTTATACAAACTGCTTGCTTTTAGGTCAACCTTAAAATAGAAAGAATATATCACTCCAGAGGTACACATTTTGGAGATTACAAAATTTTAAAAACAACCTGCTTCACATTTTAAAATTCATTCCTTTTTATGCCAACAAAAGGACCACCCAGAAAATAATTTTAGAAAAATTTTCAACCTGCCTCCTGAAATTTACCACCAGCCAAAAAATTTCTAAGAAGCCCCAATAAGAAAATTATTTCTCCGGTTTTTATTAATTAGTTATAAAAGTTTGGAGAATATGAACTCAGCATGTTGTAGAATTATGTTACAAACTGTACTAACAGATGCTGGCAATCCTTGTGTTTAAAGATTGCAAAATAAAATACAAAATAAGAAATACTTATTAGAAATACTTTATATCGCTTCAGTTTGGTTGTAACTGATACAGAGTTGAATAAAACAATGAAATCAAAAGAATATTCAATCACACCCCGAAAGTAGACATTTTAAAGGGGAATGAATGAACCTGGACAAAATTGAAGTGTTTAGAAAACAAATAAAAATGACTATTGCTCAAAAAAAATTTCTGGAGGGGGTAGTCTTGACAATTTACCAAGAATTTAGATCTACAAAGTGCTTAACTTGACCTCCCACAACTTAGGTGTCTGAAATGAAGCAGGAGCAAAATTTAAAGGACATTGATCTTTTACGTTTTTAAAATACTTCCCTTGCTCTTTCTTTTTTTTTTTTTCTCAATAATTTTTTCCTTTTTTTTAACCTTTGTATACACAAACCAAGTGTCCATCAAATCAGGCACTAAAAAGCAAGCCCTCTTAAATACAGTTCCCTCAGAGTGAGCTTCAACAGCAAGTATTGACATTATCACCAATTATAACTCTTCTTCTTCAAAAGAAACTAAACAGAATGTCTTGGGTCAGATCAGCAACCATTAAACGAAAAAGAAATAAATAATAAGATAAAAATAGAGGGAATGTACTAAAACGAATGAAGAAAGTAATACTCAGAATCAAACTCTGTCATCTTAAAAAAGAAACACTTCCACACCTCCTATCTGATTGGAACAGAAAGCTTCTCCTTTACATTTGAAACAAATAATTACACCTCAAACCCACATTTTCAAAGAAGCCCCCAGCTTTCTGCCTCTGATTCTTGCAACAGTCCACCTCATGGAGGGAAAAGCCAATTCCCTTTTACTCCTTTTCTCCCAAACATTCTCACTACAGCTCCTTGTAAAGTTCAGCCTGTAATCAGAATTGTCACTGTGGGTTCAGAAAATGTCATATTTTAGGTATCACCCCCCCCCATACCGGAAGATTAGAAAGAGTTTGCCCAAATTTAGGGGCTATTGAAGGTGGATGGGCTCTCTCTGCAGTTGCAGTCTCCAGCTCCTGAAGTCTAGAAGGTTCTCCGCGAGTCCCAACACCACATGGGTGCCCAGCGAGTGGGAGGGGAGTCGCCCTGCACTTTCGCCCGTCTGTTTGTGGAACTCTTTGGACAAGCAGATTTCTAGACAGAATTTGTCCTCGCCCGGTAAAATCCATGCAGTATCGCTCCTAGCCATCTTCGGGAGCTGGAGCTTACACGTAATTATTCGAGCATCAACCCACTCAGCCGGTGTTAAATGGTGAATGGGGCGGGGGGCGGGGAGGAATATGTCGCGCGTGAAAAAACACTCCCGGTGTCAGAGCAAACGCAGAACTCATGGCCGGAACCGACAACCACGGTCCCGTCTCCTTCACTGGAGACCGGGTAGGAAGCTGAGCGGCCGAGCGTCGCGACCGGCAGTCGCGATATTCAGTCCGATGTCGGCAGGCAGCGGAGCTGGCCCGCGACCCCCCAAAACGAGCCCTTTCGGCGGCCCCGAGTTGCTGCGGGTTTGGGAGTGAACACTGAACTCCGAGAGGGTGGCCGGCGGCGGGGAGGGTCGCCGCCCCCGCCCGCCCGCAGCCCCGCACCGCCGCGCCCCCGCCCCGCGCGCCCGCCGCGGCCCGCGGACCTG
>NW_019154153.1:5303828-5306670 GCF_002288905.1 Enhydra lutris kenyoni
GTCCCGCGGCTCGCGCGCCCACCGCGAGGTGCCGGACACGCCGCCGCCGCCCCGCGCCGCTCCCCCGCCCGCGGCCCCCTCCCCCGCCGCTTCCTCTCGCTCTCCCAGCCCCTTCCCCCCACGTGTGGGTGACGTCAAAATTCCGCGAAAAAGCCGCGTGGTGGCTCCCCGAGCGGAGGCGCGATTCCGCCGCCCAGCGGCCCCCTCCCGGGCGCGCCGGGGGGAGGGCGAAGCCCCGAGACGGCCGGTTCCTTTTCCTCCAGGGAGGCCGGGCCCCGCCGACGCCGCGGGCCAGGCGCCCCCTGCCCCAAATCTTATTGGAAAATTCACTTTTATAAACCTAAATGCATTTCCAGAGCTATTTTCGGCCTCGTGAGGCGTGTCCTGCAGCTGAATCAGACAGGAAGAGGGGGAAGTTCGGGTCTTTTTATTTATTTATTTTTTTCCAAGGGAGGGGAGTGAGGCTAGGTGGGTGAACAGACGGCAGGCGCAAGCCTTCCTGACCCACGCCTACCGCATCTGCTGCCTCAGGCACACAGCCCCGGTTCGGGCTGAGACACACCGAAAGGGTAGTGTTAATGCACAGGCCGGGCCCGACGCTGCCCCCCGCTGGATCCGGAGCGCCCCAGAGAGGCGACTGGGGACGGGTGGGCGGCGACTGGGTCCCGGAAACGTATTCACACCTGGAGTCCCAGGGCTCCGGCGTTGGGAAGCCTTCCATCGGCTCGTCCCTACGCACCTTCCTTGCCCTTGTACCCTCCGTCCCGACCTGTCCTTTTCCTTTCGCACGTTCTTCCAGTTCGCTTTCACTCCCTTCCTGTGACCCCCCCCCCCCATTTCTCTTTCTGTACTTTCTCTAGTTCTTTTTGGTGTCCCGGGAGCCAGGAGCTTAGACTAGGACATTTACCACTTACTTTTAACTAACCGTCGGGGTTTTGGGTTTCATTGTCAGATCATCCCTCAGTGGAGAACCACAGACACAGTCCAACTCTTTGGAGGACTTAGGGGGAGGGCGATGGTCCCCAATCCCCAGGTTGAACTCACTCCCCTCCCCCCACCCGGCCGGAGCGCCCCTGCCGGGAGGCAGCGGGGCTCGAACTCGCGCGCCTCTATAGCTTTGAGCCGACAACGTGATCACCTGGCCCGCCGGCAGCTGCCAGGTGAGCTTGGGAGCATGTGTGCTTAGCGTTTGCAGGTTCCTGCAGAAATGTGCCTATAGACACCCAACAGCCGGCTGCACCCTACACCTACAGGGTTTTGTACACTTTCCAACCGAAACTCCAAAACGCGGGGAGTAGGGGGTGGGGAGCGGGCACAGAAAGGAATAAAAGCCCAATAAAACTTATGTTCACCAAAGTTTATCACTGATTCTATAAAGGACAGGATTTTTTTTTTTTTTCCCTGAGGGTGAAAAGGGGATAAGGAAGAACCAACATATTTTTTTTTTCCCCCACAGTGACCAGTTTTGACTTAAAAGTCAGAGCACAGGAGATTGGGTTTTTCTCTAAACCTGAGTATATACGCAAAGAAAATGCCCACGTTTGCCCAGAAGGCAACGTGCCTGTTCCCGCGTGCTAGGCGCAGTGCTTTTTAACAAGCAAAATTAAGATCTTAACACATGGTCGGAGTGGCGACCCAAAGGGAAAACTCAGTTTCCAGCCCAAGCCTCCCGGAGACATTCCTGCCAACCTCCGCACCCTCTCACGCCCCACCCCGTGCGTTGGAGACTGAAACCCGACTGGGGGACTGATTCGATGCGAGGTTAATGTTCGGGAACAGCCCGTAATAGGAAGGGGAAGTGAATGGGGGAACTTGAAGAGGCGAGCCTGCCACGCGGGAAGCGTCCGCACTCGTGGGTCTAGGTGAAAGAAGAGGCCACGGGGAGAGGGGGCATCCGCCCGCGCCCCTTTGTGCCCCTCCCCTTCGCGACTACCGCTCCCCCAGTCCCGCGCCCCGCCGGAATTTCTCAGGGAAGCCAGACAGGAGTAGGGGTGAGGGTACAGGGGAGGGAAGGGGCGAGAGGGCCCTCGGCGCGCTTCTGAGATTTGAGATGTCGCCACCCAGGATCTCTCCCCAGGGTGGGCCAGGCGGGGAGGACGACCACCCGCCTCTTCCCCTCCCCCCCCTCCCCACTTCAGGAGCCCAGGACTGGGGATGCTTTCCCTGCAGGGAGGTGGAGAGAAGACCGTGCTGGGTTAGTTATCAAGTGATGTCAAGAGGCTGGAAGCCTTCGCCGACTTCTGTCCTTGCCTGTCAGGCTAGATTTATACTTTAAAAATACCTCTCTCCCCCCCTACCCGCCCCCGCCCCCCCCCCCAGCAGCTTTCTTTGAACCGCTGATAGGTGGCTGGGGTGAAGTCTGAGTTAATTCCTTTATGGGGTCGGGTCTTAAAATGTAAGTTAATATATTTATCCGGAGTGACTCAAGCTTGAGTCGGGAAGTCCAAGTTGACTAAAATCAATAGGTAATTGTTAGGGACCGACTCTATTCCGAGGAACACTGTACTCAGCCTGAGTGTCATCCACTACGTAGGACTGTTTCATTTTGAGTTGCAAGTTGGGTTTCTCAGTGAGCTTTTTGCTTCCCGAAAGCTAATGGCTTCCACAGCAATTAGACATTTTCCTCGCCCTCCCCCTTCCCTCCCCTTTCTTTACCTACGGTAGATTGGATACTAATTCCCTGGGCTATTGATAAGGTCGCAGGCGCCCCGGCCTCTCCCCAGCCCGCGCCCGCCCTAGTCCCCGCTCTCTCTCCGCCCTCCCTTGGCTTCCTTTTGATGTAGCGGGGAACGCGTCCTACTAAAAAAAAAAAAAAAAAAAAAAAAAAAAAAAAAAAAAAAAA
>NW_019154153.1:5306770-5458035 GCF_002288905.1 Enhydra lutris kenyoni
AAAAAAAAAAAAAAAAAAAAAAAAAAAAGAAAAAAAGTAATCTGCCCGGTAACAATCAGCGCGCAGTAGCAGGAGCCCCAGAGCTATTGGCTATGCAAATAGAGGGAGGGGAGACGGCGCCCCAAACTCTTACTCACCCTTTTAAAGCGATATTTCCCCCCTTCACTCCCCCCACCTCTTCCGCCCCACCCTCGTTTAAAGGGGCTGGCCTCGGGGCCTGAGTTAATCGCTAGCACCTCTGGTTTATTCACTCCCCGCCTTCTCTATTCCACTCTCCCCCCTTTCAGGGAACCGAGTGTACAACTCACCCAGCGCCCCAACCCCCGGTCTCCACGCCCCGGTTCGGGCCCCCTTTCTTGGTGAAGGAGGTGCTCGGTGGATCACGGTGTGTCCCGAGCCCTGACCCACGCCATGCTCCCTGCACGTGCCAGCTGGGCCAACTTGCTGGGGTCTCTGGGGTCTGTCCCCTTCCCCCCAAAGTGAAATTACACTGAAAGTTGGGGGGCGGGGTGGAGGGAGGAAGGAGGTAAGGAAACGCCACCATATCCCCTGTAAAAGCAGCCTTGACCCCGGGATGCATTTGAGCACATGTCAGAGCCGACTGCGCGGGCAGCATCTCCATCGCAATCCCGCTCCCCGGGAGAAAGCCCCGGCTGGCGGGTGAGGCGTGAACCCGGAGGGGCCGGCGAGGATGCCAGCGAAGGACCCAGGGTGGAAGTCTTGGGCCTCCGGGGAAAGGAAGGGGTGGTGTTGTTTGCGCAGGGGGAGAGAGGGGGAGCCAAACCTAATCCCTCCCTCGCCCCCCTCCCATCCCCTCCCCCTCCCGGGCTATTTCCTAGAAAGCTGTATCAGTGTGGCCACGCTCGGCGCAGACACCTCGGGCGGCTTGTCAGCAGATGCAGGGGCGAGGAAGCGGGTTTTTCCTGCGTGGCCGCGGGCCGCGGAGAATCCGATGGTAGCCCTGCCCCCCACCCCCCGGCCTGCGGCAACTCTGGGCGCCTCTCCGCTGCTCCCCGTGGCGCCTATAGCGCCCCCAAGAAGGGGAGGGTTTCTGCTCTAGGGTCACATTCTATCACGTCGGAGAAGCCGCCCCCTCCCTCCTAACACCCACCCCTTCCTCTTCTTCCTCTCCACACACACATGCGGGGTTGGGGGGGGGGGACGCTGTTCTGGCCCCTTTAATCGAGCTTTTGAAACAGCCTTGAAGTGATCAGGAACTCAAACGTCCGGACAGAGCCTTTATCTCTGGATTGCCAAGGTTGCTATTTTCTAAAATCGCTTTCCTTAGTCTTCAGTTAAGGGGTCTGTTTCTAAATTGCCTGAGCCTACCCCATCTTCAAGCGATCTACCCCTCATTCTCGGATCCTACATACATGGGCAGGAGTAGAAAGATCAATTTTGAGAAAGCCAAAGTTGGAGGGTCGTATTTTGGCACGATAACCCACAGAATGTGCGAAATTAGAGGGAGTAAATAGAAATCGGTGTGTTTTTTTGTGGGTTCCCCTATCGGGGCCCCTGGCATGCAGGGCTGGATAGAGGGAGAGGGCCTCGGAGAGCTAAGGAGAGGGGTGGGGGGGCGGGGGACCGCGTTTGAAGTTAGGTCGGGCCAGCTGCTGTTCTCCTTAATAACAAGAGGGGAAAGGAGGGAGGGAGGGAGAGATTGAAAGGAGGAGGGGAGGGACGGGAGGGGAGGGAAGGGGAGGAGGAACCGGAGAGGGGAGCGAGGCGAGAGGGAGGAGAACTAACTGCCCAGCCAGTTTGCGTCACTGCCTCGCAGAGCAGAGAAGAGCGAGCAGGGGAGAGCGAGACAAGTTTGAAGGGGAGGGCAGGCAGAGTTAGCAGCCCCCGAGGCTCTCCTCTCCCACCGCCCATCCCTTTCCTCTCTTCTTCCCCAGCCTCTCTCTCTCTCTCTCTCTCTGCCCCATAACTTTTCTCTCGAAAAGCCCTTATTTAGCCAAAGGAAGGAGGTAAGGGGAACCCTCTCCCCTCCCCCCTCCCAAAACCCCCCAACTTTTCCAGTCCGGAGAAAGGAGGGGAGCGAGCGGGCACCCGGCTGGCCATGGAGCTGCTGTGCTGCGAGGTTGACCCGGTCCGCAGGGCCGTGCCAGACGCCAACCTGCTATACGACGACCGCGTTTTGCAGAACTTGCTCACCATCGAGGAGCGCTACCTTCCCCAGTGCTCCTACTTCAAATGCGTGCAGAAGGACATCCAGCCCTATATGCGCAGGATGGTGGCCACCTGGATGCTGGAGGTAAGCCTGCAGACAGACTCTGTCTGTCCCCATACGAATACTCGGCCACCCCCCCCCACCCCGCAGGGACCCTAAAACTGGGAGAGGGCAGGCTCCGCGCTCGCCTGTCCGCTCCCGTGCGCGAGTTTACCCCGCGCCCTTTGGCGAGACGCGTGGCTTCGTTTCTGTTCCCTGCAGGATGCAAGACTGACTGGGGGAGGGGAGGGGGAAAAGGGAGGGGGGAGGAAAATCTGGGAGAAATGAGGCTGTCCTGGGGCGGGGGTGGGGGAGCATCCCGCGCGCGTGTGCCTGCATGTGGCTGCCTCTTCTTCCCACCCCCATCCCGACCTGTCTTTGGCGAAGCCGCGGCTGCTTTCGGTGCAGTGAAGAAGGGAGCAAGAGTGTGAAATCGGGGGCCCCAACGTAAAAAAAAAGAAAAAGCAGCCCCCCAAAGGCCAGAGCAAATTCGCCCTAGGTTCAGGTCCCCGCATGTGGTCGCGACTCCGCGTTGGCACTTAAGGGGGGGGGGGGGGGGGGGGGGGGAGGAGGGAGGAGGAGAGAAACGGAGAATTCAGGAGCCCCGGAAGTCGCAATGAAGAAACGTGTGTTTTAGGGGAACCCAAAAGAACCACTTCTTCACCCTTGCTCCAAATCTTTGCCGAGCAAGCCGTGTGCCCACGTATGCACAGCTCTGGACCTGCCGTGGTTTCGCCATGTTGCTTTGCAAACTCCGGTTGGAAAGGCTGGAAAACGTCGCCCGCCTCCCCCCCCCGCACCCCATTATCCCGGCCACCCCACTTGTAATAGTGCCCTCTCCCCCAACCCCCACCTCACGAAGGTTACTTACAGTTTGGCTTTCCAGGTTCCTCGGTGCGGAGATTTGGGCGGGGTAGGAAGGGGGGGAGGAGGTGTGTGTAGGGGGGGATGTCGGGGCACCCCTAAAGGAGAGGTCAGAGTCCCCCGTGCCTCTCTCCGGCGGCTCCCCGTTCCTCGGTTTTCCCCCAGCTCGGCACCACGGTCCCCAGTTTCTGCCCTTGTGGGCCGCAGCCGGACACTCCCGCCGCGGCTCTCACCCCTCCAAGTTTCCCCTCGGGATCCAAAGCCCTAGGGGTCGAGATACAGACCTTTCCGGCACCCGAAACCTCCGTTTCGGGAAGCCTGGATCCTCTTTGGGGTTTTCACGCCAAAACGGCTTTTCTAGGATATTTCCTCGATTTTTAATTATTTTTTGAAACCGTCTCCCCATGCTCCGAGTCCTGCCGCCGAGGCTGCGGCTCTTCCTCCTCTCCTCCCTCCCCCTCTCTTCCCCACCTCTCCCCACCCACCCCCCCAATAGCGGCGTCTGGGTCGCAGGGACCCCCCCGGACATTTTTTCCAATTGTCGGGAATGATAGAGCAGGGTCTGGGGGTCCGAATGAGACCAAGAAGAAGACCCCCGGAGCTTCCAGAATATTTTTATTGATTTTTTGAAAAGATGACGAAATCCAAAAAAGAGAGTGTGAGTGAGTTAGAGTGAGCAAAGAAGTCAGTAGCCAAAGGGAGCGTCGCCGACCCGGGCGGCTACTGCGCATTTGTTTGTCTCCCGGGTTCGGATCTTCCATTCACCTCCTTTTTTACGTTCCTGGGGAACACCCCAGGGCGGATGGACTCTTTAGATTTTCTCCGTTTTCCTCGTTTTTATTCTTATCATATATTCTACTCCCCTCCCCCTCCCCACTCAAAAATTAAATATTTTTACATGTTTCCATAGATTATGCCTTTTCTTTCTTTCTTTTTTTTCTTTTTTTTTTTTTTTTTTTTGTCTTTTCCTGGTACTATTCCCTTCACCCCCCTCAACCCTTTCCCCGCTCCCATTGTAGGTCTGCGAGGAACAGAAGTGTGAAGAGGAGGTCTTCCCTTTGGCCATGAATTACCTGGACCGCTTCTTGGCTGGGGTCCCAACTCCTAAGACCCATCTGCAGCTCCTGGGGGCTGTGTGCATGTTCCTGGCCTCCAAGCTCAAAGAGACTATCCCTCTGACGGCAGAGAAGTTGTGCATTTATACTGACAACTCCATCAAGCCTCAGGAGCTGCTGGTAATGACCCTCTCCTTTCTTCCCCCCTTGTTCTTCGTCCTTCCATCTTTGCTCTCTCCAGGCCTGATAAGCTTCTACCCACTGCTCCCCAAACAAATGCTTTGGATCCCAGATTACCACACGGCTGGAATTTTCACATTTTAGGAGACAACGCTTTTAATATGAATTTTTTTTTGTTCCTACTGTGTTCCAGGCACTGTGCTAATAAGCGCTACGGTTACAACCATGAATAAGATCCCCTGAGACATTTGTGTTGGTGAAATTCATTTGCAGTTGTGTGCCCATGCGTGTGTGTGAGCATGTGCGCGCGCACGTAGGGGAGACTTGGGACATAGTGATAACCTTTTAATTAAATTCCAAATTTTCAACCACAGAATTCTGAGAAATAGTTCGACTTCTTACATGGTAGGAATGTCTTCACATGATAGTGTTTTGTGATGTGTCGCCTAAGAATCCAGAGTTCAAAGGTCCTATGAAGTCTCAAGATACCAAAAGATACCTGTACATAGTAGCTGTTCACTAAATATCATCACATTGACTTTTGACCCAAGTCCAAATTTGGTGTTTTATTGGAGGAATCTGAGGCCTGGGTTCCTAGCTCCAGTGGGGCGGTGACCTCTGTCCCATGACAGGGGTCTTCTCTTGACTCTGGTTTTCTGCCAGCAAACCCCTCCTCTTCCACCCCAGTCTTTTTCCCTGCGGCTTCACACCAGGCATCCATGTTGCAGCAGTGTGGAACGGTAGGGTGGCTCCCAGGCCCACCTTCTTTGGTCTGTACACCTTTCTCTGCACTGTTCGCAAAAGGGGGCACCCCTCTGACCGCCCCTCCCCCTCTTCACTGGCGAGGCCTGCACAAAGTCCACAGGGCTCGGACAGGCTGGTAGAACTGAGCTCTTTGTGAGAGGCCTCCCTTTCTGGGGCTGTGCTGCCATCTAGTGTCAGACATGTGCAAAGACGGGGGAGGAATTGCGGGGAATGTCGAGAGAGGGGGCATGAATGACTTCACCTTTGAACCGCTGCCAGATTTCAGCTGCTTCTGGTTTGGTCTGGGAGGCCCAGAAAGGTGCTTTCTTCTGGGAGATCTGCTTCCTTTAATAATAGTACAAGAAGAGTGTTTTAGATTCACATTCCCCTGTGAGAAGAAAGGGCTGGAATGTCAAGCCATCTTAGAAGACATGGGCTGTTTAGTAATTTTGTCTTCTTTTCCTCCCCCCGCCCCCACACCCCAACCCTCTGTAAAAAGCCAAGGCAGACTTAAAAGCATGTAAAGAAATTGTTAGAATTCGTTACTAGTTTGTTTTTCTCATGGGAGACCAGGAAAATGAATCTTCCATTTGGTTTGTTTATTTCAACATGATGGTGGACAATGGTGTTCTTCAGGACACCCCAGTTTTTTCCAGGACCAGCCAAGCTAATGAATATTGCTTCACAAAACACTGCCTGTGTTTTCCATTCCCTATCTTTTTATCCCAGAAGCTGGGATCCGGAGAAGTCCTAGTTTACACTGGAGAAAGCTGGGGTCCAGCAAGGGGAAGGGAGTCGCCCCAGACCACACAGCCTCTTCGTGCTTCAGGAGGGGGCTGGGACTCTGGTTCCTGGCTTAGCAAATGGAAGAGAGCCTGGGGGGTTTTAGGGCAAACGAGGGAGCAGGGTGGTCTCCGCCTCTCTTTCTTCTGAAGGCAATTAATTGGATAGGCCCGTTTTCCCTCTGACGGCACATACTTTTAGGGTTTCTTTTTGGCTTGTTTTACTTTCAGCACAAGTCCCCAAACGTATCCCGATAAGGGAGAGAAGAAGTTTTTCACGAGGTGGGCTGCCCGTGAGAGTCGGGGTTGCATTGTCCCCCCTTGGCATTGAACGGAGGGATTCCGTGGCCTGTGCATAAGCACTTTCACTGTGCCCCAATCACCTCCTGCTGCATCGTGGGGTTACTAATGCCCGTCCAGTGGGTCCTTCAGTCATGATGACAAAGGCCTATGAAACATTTTAGGTGAAAGGGCACTCTGTGGCTGGGTGTCTTTTCCCCAAGACTTACGCATTATGCGTGGAGGGGAAAGTTTTGAAGCAGAGAAGAAGGGCACTTTTTGGCACCAGCTACAAGTCAGCCGATGGGTTGCCCAGGAGTTGGGCCCAGGAACCTTAGTTTGACCTTTATCTGTGTACATCATTTTCCTGTGAGGATTTAAAAAACTATTAGTCCAGCGATAGAGACATAGACAACAAATGACTATCTAAGGGCCACAATGACCTTAGCAGTATCTTTTCGCAGGTTCAGCTTTCTGGGTGGGCAAGCATCAGCACTGCCTGCGAGTCAAGGTTGGCGGGAGTGGGGAAGCCAAGAGGATAAAAAATAGGAGAAAACAGTCTTAGCAATAGATACCTGGGTTCTCCCTATTGCCGGTCCCGCCTCCCATTGGAAGCCTAAGAAGAAAGGTCAACAACTACCAAGCTTTGGGGGACACTTGACAAATGGGCCCACCTCCCCATCCAGCAGCGTCCTCACGAGCATCCTTAAAACCGATCTGGATCCCCACCCACGCCCACCCCTGTCCCAGACAGGACGCCAGGTCCACCTTTGGGTTTTATACTCTTTTCTTCCTCCTTCCCTTCCTCAGGAGTGGGAGCTGGTGGTGCTGGGCAAATTGAAGTGGAACCTGGCCGCCGTCACCCCTCACGACTTCATCGAGCACATCCTTCGTAAGCTGCCCCAGCCGAGCGAGAAGTTGTCTCTGATCCGCAAGCATGCGCAGACCTTCATT
Source organism: Enhydra lutris kenyoni (assembly GCF_002288905.1). Classification (NCBI taxonomy): domain Eukaryota; kingdom Metazoa; phylum Chordata; class Mammalia; order Carnivora; family Mustelidae; genus Enhydra; species Enhydra lutris. The sequence continues at coordinate 5,313,838 of NW_019154153.1, forward strand.
GCTCTGTGTGCCACTGGTAGGAGCAGGCTGGAGCTGGAGGGGGCCTTGGGAGGGGCAGACACATGCTGAAGAGCCCCTTGTGGGGGGTGGTCAAGGGGGTAGGGAGGTAGGGAGGATGGGGTTACTCCCTGGTATGGGCCTGAGGGGCTTAGGAGACGGGCTGTGTTTTCCCGACTATCTGAGCTGGTATATTCTTTTTTTCTTTGCTAAACTCATAAATGGTTTACGACGACAGGTGTGGTAAGGGGAAAAAAAATACGGCCTGTAAAAATAATTCTTTATGATGCCTAAAGTGCTCTTTGAAGGTTATATATACTGGTCTCTGGTTGTGTTTAAATCTTTAATCTTTTGAGGAAAAGGATGGCTTGGAGATAAGCCCAAGAGGAAATTTGGGGGCTGGGGGCAAATACAGGTTAAAGGAACACTGTCAAGATAAATACGCAGCTTGCCCTGATAAGGGAGGCCAAAGGAGTTCTTTTTACTGTAGGACACATATGTGTAGCTGTTCCCTCTGCTGGCCGGGGGAGTAAACCCGGCTGGCTCTCAGCAGGGACTCAGGTTCTCAGCACTAGGGTCTGACGCCCTCGCTTTAAGTGCTGGTGTTTTGATTTTGGTTGCAAGCTCTAATGTAGCAATCACGACTGGCTTTTTCATATTAAAAGCTTTCCACCCACCCTGTTGATCCCACAGTTGATACATAGTTCTTACTGGCCCATTTGCTTTGCACTTCCCCTAATAAACTAAAGGCAGTGGTTTGACACTGTCTCGTGAAACTGAACCTTGGCCAGTTTCTACCATTGTTTTCCTGGTAGTGACCATAAGAGAGATCGTGGAACTTGATCTTCCAGGGGAGAGACACTATAGGTGAAGAACTGACCGTCTGGGCAGATCTTCGGTTTCGGGGTGGGAGGTTGGTGGGCGAGTGGGGAGGGCTGGGGTGCAGAGAGATCAGCCCCAGTTTGCCAAGAGTTGTTGAATTTTATAGCTGGGACTCGCGGGGGAGTTAGGGAGTTAACTTCTTTCAATACCTTGTTACATGGTATTCATGAGTTAGTACAGACAGATCACACAGTAGGCCAAAGTGTGCATGCTGTGTTCTCAGTCAAAAGGTCAGGCTTTGCTACTTCTCACTGGATGACCTTGGACAGGCCGCTTCACCTCTCTGAACCTCAGCTTCCATCTGCAAAACACATCTGTGGGTACGTGATCTGTACAGGCTTTTCAGGGTATTTAGGAGAAGGAAAATCAGAAGGAGACGCGGTGCAAGGCGGTGCTTTGTGAGCCCAGGAATGTGTAGACAATGTGTGGTGGCACTCCTTGTGAAAGCACCCCCATCTCCTACTCGGAACTTCATCCAGGTCCAGCAGGATCCCTTGCTCTGCCTTCGTGGGCTGGAGTGTCCCCAGGTACCCACAGTGGAAGCCCGAGCATGGGTTTTTTCCACAGTCTTTCCCTTCCTGATCCAGACCCGTTCCTAGGTTCCATGGCGTGTGCGTGTGCCCTGTGCCCCTTTGTGGGAGAGTGAGCTGCCCTTCCCGCAGCCCTGACAGGCCATTCTTTGGAGCCCCCCTGGACAGTAGCCATTCTTCTGCTTCCTCTCTTCTGCTGTCTGGCCTGGGGCCCTAGAGGTCAGTCCCTCATTGACTTGTCATTTTGTCTCCCAGGCCCTTCCTCTCCATTGTCATGATTCACTGTGGGGGAGGAGTCAACCCGTCCTTTTTTCTCTGGCCCTAGGACAGCTGACCCCTTGACCTTAAGCTCCCCCATTGCCCAGCTGTTAGCCAGAGTTCTGCTTTGACCTTGTCTCTTGACTGACAGATCTTTTGGGGTCTGTCCACCCATCCCTCCATTCTCATCTCTGTTCGGGGTAAAGATGATGGGTAGAATTATCCAGGCATGGGTAGATCTCCAGATTCTGTAAAGGCTCATTCTCTAAAATTGGGGATCCTGCCCCCCCACTTCTGGCCTCTTGCCTAGATCCTTGGGGTGGCTGCCAACTTTTTTGCCAGAGTAAGGAGCCTGGAACTCAGGTCCTGAGGACAGAGGTCTGAGGGGTGGCAGGGAAAGACACAATGACTGCCTTTTGGGAGACTTGAGCTAACCTTGGACAGGAAGTGAGGAAGGATAGAAGGAATAACTCCAACCGAATGAAAACCACAGGACTTAGGTACTAAGTTACTAAGTTTTAGGTGTGGACTGGTCAGACAGAGGGGCGTTCTCAGAAGTTTCCTGAGTCTGGGAAGGATGGGTCTGTCTCACAAGGCTTTTCTTCCTTGACTGTGCTTTTGTCTGTATGAAGGACTGGGTTACATGGCAACCTCACAGTGTGGAGTTTTATAGCAGTTGGCTCAACAGTATAAAAGCCAAGGGCTGCTTTTCTTGGAGGAAACATCTCCCACTTAGAGGAGATACTGCATTTGGGGGCCGGGGGTGACAAATGGTTGACTGCCTAAGACCGTCTGGCAAGTAGTGGGTGCAAGTAACGGAGAACCAAAGGTAGGTGTGACACCGAGACCATCCTGTCTGCTCCAGGTGCCTCACAGCCCAAAGCCAAAGAGGCACCTGGAGCCGGGGTTTGCAGGCCTACAAGGCCTACATTGGGTTCTGAGGAGATGATGGCCAGCCCTGAGGCTGTGTGGCTAGTTGATGGGAAAGCTGGTTGTGAAAGAGCTGGCAGTTCCCTAGTCTGTGTGGGGAGTGCATGTGTGTATGTGAAAGGGGAAGAGAGAGAGGGCAGGAGAGCAGAGAGGGGCTGTGAGAAGGGGAGTGAAGCTGCAGTTTTCCTCACAGGCTGGAGGGTAAGATGGTGGCCAGGCCGAGAGGCGCCCTCCTGCCCCCTCCCTCCTCAGCTCAGAATGGCTTCTGGTAGGACAGAGTGCCTCCAGCTGCCCAGTGTCCCTCTCAGGGCCAGTCATGGTCCACAGGGGCACTGGGGTGAGAAACAGACCTTCCTAACTGCCAGCCCCTGGCATCCATCCCCTTTCCTGAAGCTTTTGATCCTGGGGAGGCAGAACTGAGCCTTAGTGTCCCCCTGGTTGTAGCTTTGATGGTAGAGTCCCCCAGGTCTGCAGATGAGGAAAGAAGGACCAGAGAAGATGACTCAGGATTGCACTCTGGCACTGGAAGATTCTTGATGCATGATATCATGCTCAACAGATGATTCCAGTTAGTCTAGAAAGCCGATGACCTTGAGTTTGAACTTGGTGTGGAGGTGGGGTGGAGGTGCTTAACCTCCCGACCCGGGGCACCCCACATGTCTCTCTTTGTGCCTCGGGCAGCACCTCAAGGTGCTGGTCTAAGCTCTTTGCTCCATGCACGTGAGGAGTCCCGCCCAAGACTCCTGACGCCAAGACCCGAGCCCTAGTGATGATGATACCCCTTGGGTTTCCAGTCTTCCTGGCTTTCCCTAAAGAAGATTCATGACCTTCCATCCTGAGGTATAATCATAGCCAGGACCTGGAGAGGGTAGGTGATGCAGCCCCTTATCCAAAAAGGGAGGTGTGCCCTAGTGGTGGCCAAGTGGGGAGACTTTAGACCACCTTCCCATCTCGGAGCCCCTGCACCCTCTCTGCTGCTGACAGGGCATGGAAATGAGATGAAGTGGCTGTTCTTCGGCAAGTGCACCCCATGGGGCAGGCAGTGGGACAGGGTTCTCTCAGTTCCCATCTGGCCGTAAAATGAATGAGGCTGCTTGCTGTTCTCCAGCCGTTTCCCTCCCTCCCTCCTCCCACCAAGGTGCCACATTGGCATCCCCTTGGCGAGGCATCCCGGGCATGGTGGGTGAGGTGTGTGCCACCCACATCATGGCTGGGCCAAGGAGCACCCGGGATCCTGGCCTTTTTTAACTTCCACCTTGGTGCAGGTCAGAGGTGGGGGAGAGATGGGGGAGATGGGAGACTAGGTCTTCCCTGGTTCTCGTCAGCCTCAGAGCAGATCTCTCTCGCCCCCTAGTGGCGATTCAAAGCACAGAGGTCACTCTTGGACTTCAAGGTCTCCATTCCTATAGCCAAAACAATCCACAATCCGCGCTGAACTTACAGACAGGGCCATCTAATCTGTGATTTCAACCCAGTTTAGCTCAGAGCTCTTTCTTCAGTGAAATCTTACCAGGGCGTGCAGACACCAAGTCTGACTATGAAGCCCTCGCTGCTCTGTTCCAGATTACAGAGCCCAATGGGGCCCTGGGAGTGCCTATGGCGGTCTTGGGAAGTTAAGTGGGCTATGCAGGTCACATAGCTTGCTGGTGCCACGGCTAGGATCTATCTCTGACCAGGGCTCGCTTTGGGGAGCTTTTCTGGCACTGCTGATAGGAAAATATCCCAGTTTTCCTTCGTGGGATGTGGGAGGTGGCCTTAAGGAGCTATTCACATTCTGTTAAGGTATGAAGAGCACTGGGTTCACAGCCCAAAAGCCTCACCTTAACCCCAGGCCCAGGGTCAGGCATTAGACGGGTCAAGAATTCATAGATTCAGGGAGCCTGGGTGGCTCGTTTGGTGAACACCTGACTTCTGATCGTGGCTCTGGTCATGATCGCAAGGTTGTGAGATCGGAGCCCTGTGTCAGGCTCCGTGCTGGGCATGGTGTCTGCTTAACATTCTCTCTCTCCCTCTGTCTCTGCCCCCTCCAGTCACCACCCCCTCCCCAGGCACTTGTACTCACACACACACTCTCTCTCTCTTCCCCCCCCAAAAGAAAAAGAATTCATTTATTTCACCTGTAAAATGAAGTGTTTCGAAACTGATGAGTTTTACGTTGGTTTTTATTAATACTTCACCACTACTACTTGGATGAATAAGCAACCAACAGAGCTGGGATTCCCCTAAGGTGTGCCCCTTGCCTCCCCCACCTCCCCAGGAGGGAGGAGGTCGTGTCAGAGGCTTCTAGTATGTGGGCATTGTTCCTTTGCTCTGGGCAAACCACACCTGAGGGAATATGGGGACACTGGGAAGGGAGTGGCCTACTTCTGTCTTCCATTTATTGTATAGGGGCCGTCGGTTTGTCCCACTTATGACAAACCAGCACGAGGCTTCGGGGACTCGATGAGGTCACTTCTGGGATGGAACACAAGTGATAGTGAAAGATGCTCTAGGCAGCACAGAGCCCTCATTCTTCCCGGCGGTCTCGGCACGGTGGGGCTGCTGTCAGCATCTGCCTGGAGCCCCGGGATACAGGGCCCTTCCTCCTCAGGCCTGCTGATGCTGAACCGCATCTCCCAGCGGTCAGGATTACCCCTCACAGTCCCATAGAAGGTTCCCGTGGTCAGAATAGTGGTGGTAGGACACTGTTTGCTTACCAGGGGCCGGGCACTGTGTTTTTGCATGGATTATTTTAGTCCCATCCTCAGAACAACCCTACGAGGTGGGTCCAGTTATTCTCCTGATATGCTGGTGAGAAGATGGAGGCTCAGAGAGGTCAAGTATCTTGCCCATCTTCACATAGCGGGCTGGTGGTAGGACATCGGCCTCCCCATACTCCACCTTCCAGCTCTCGGAGCTGCTTGGCCCAAATTCTTCCCATGTCCTCAGATAGTCTTCGTAAGTATCTTCTGTTCCCCTAAGCACCCCCTTTCTTTTGAGAAGTTTCTTTACTAGCTACCCATGCGGTATGCACCTCGCCATCTAGAATGCCCCGTATGCTGTGTTCTGTTACTACGTTTTTACATCTGGGGTGGGGGGTGGGGATTAACCCTTGCTTCCGGGAACGGGGAGGAGCACTTGTGATGACTCTGTAGGAATGGATCACTGGTCAGTTAATTGCCTCGTACTCAGCTGCGGAGGAAGGAAGGTCTCAGAAGTCACCTCTTACCATTCCGGGTGGGCAATGGAGGGTAGAAGTAGACCCTCACCCCTGGATATGCTTTTTGCACCAAGATATAGCTTGTTGGTATTTTTGACCAAGAGAGGTAAGAGATTTCTGAGAGATTATTAGTTGGTATTTTATTTTTGCTGAAATAAAATAGTATTAGGAGGAAGTTTTACACAATTACTTCTGTTTCTTCCATACGTTTACATACATTTTCTGTGACTCCTACTTTTGTTACCTGCAGGTGCACATGTGTATTTTTATTCATATATTTCTGGAAGGTTGTCATCTTGGTCATAGCTTGCGTGCATGATGTTTGAACTTTCTGCCCACTCCCCCTGGCCAAGTGGATAAGTTTGAACCCTCTTCAGTCCAGTTTCGTAGCCAAAATTTAAAGTTTCCAGGACTGGCTGAGTGGGTTGGGTGAAACTTTCCACGGGTGAGTACAGAAGTGAGGTAACTAGAGCTAGTACAAGGACACGACCCTTCAGATATTTTATTCGGGTGTTTTCCTCTCTGCTGTTTCCCCTACCGACAGAGGGGGGTGTCCCTGAGTAGGGTCCTGGGGCAGCCCCTGAGGCCATGTGGAACTAGCAGTGCTCTCTGGAGAGAAATGCCTTGTGACTTCCCCAGCCAGTGGAAGCCATGTTCTGTTCTATTTTATAACACAACTCAGGATATACATAAATGGACATCAAACTGCTACAAAAGTTTCTCAAGACAGTATTTACTCTTACTACATGATTACTTCCTGATACTTTCTATCCTGTTCTGTTCGGTTAAACAGCAACAAAAACAGCCCACAAATGGGTTTCATGACCCAACTATGAGTTGCAGCTGGAAGTTAGAAAAACACAGATCCAACCCCATCCTCTATTAGACAAATGGAATGCCAGGGGCTGGAGGAGGCAATGACTCACCCAAGGTCCCACAGTCTGGACTCGGCTTGTAGTGCTAATGTCCCCTCCTTTGGACCTACCCAGAGAAGAGCCTAGCAGCTGCTCACGAAGCTTGAGAAAGTCCCTGGTTTGCTCCCACTGCGTGGGGCAGAGGGGCAGCGCAGTGGCTGCCCGGCTCCTGTAGCTCTTCTCTGGCAGGGGGAGCACTACCCAGCCTGAACTGCCCAGAGGCAGCTAGCTTCTCGTACACAGTGCTCCCCATTTCTGGAAGGCAGAGGACAGTAATCCCAGGAGGAGGCCCCTCAGCGTTTTCCTAAGCAAAACACGAAGTGGGGAGAGAAGGGCGGGGGGAGATCCAGTCCTGGCAACTTTAGCACCTGCCGCACCCAAGGACCACCCGGATATACCCCCTGGCTTCCAGAAGTTAATTAGTTTGCTAAAATTAGGAGTCAATTTTGCGTGCAGTTGGACAACAAAAGATAGGCATGTGTGAGGTGTGCTTCCTGGTCGGAGGCCTGGGACAGAGGAAAGGGAGGGCCAGGGATATCCTCCTGTCGTTCCCTGCCAGATGCTCCCACCCAGGGCCTTCGTGGGCCCAAGGCCATGGGCTGGCTGCCTCGTCTGCACTGTGAATGTCACAGGGGGAAGCTAACAAGGTTATTGGGCAGAGAAACACTCCTGTGAGCCCATGTGGAGGAGACCTACAGCAGAGCAGGAGGCAGGGAGGCCGCCTTTGGCACCGACCATGGGGATAGAGAAGGCACGGGAGGAGTTAGTGGACAGCAGGCGTGGGGCAGAACGCTGTGATACGCATCCCTCAAGAGGCAGAGATGGGGAGTGGGCTAAGGAAAGAAAGCCAAGGAGAGAGACAGACGGACAGACGGCAGGGCTCGCTCTGTTCGTGGGATTCGGCCAAGATGGGAGGTGTGGGCACGGTTCAGTGGATCAGCAGAGTCACTGAGAGCACCACCAACTTGATGCTGGACAATGGGGTCACCATTAAAGCGCTTTAATGGAATATGTCGTTTAACAGGGCATGGCACAGGAAGAAGGGGAAATACTAGGGTACACTCCTTTTATAGTTCAGCCTAGTAGTAATGCTGTAATTGGAAGTGTGACCCATGTCCCCCTTCTGTGTCTCCCTCCTGCCTGCCCCCTTGCACAGCTAGAGGCAGTGAACTCTGGGGTAATGCTAGAAGCAGAGGTAGCACACTGGAGGATTTGCTCCACTCCAGGACTGACCAGAGACTGTGACAGGGTAGTGTCCTTCCCATATGAGCACAAGGCCCAGGTAAGCGCCCTTCCAGCCCTCAGAAGTCCGCCCCTTCTCCTCCCCCACGTGAGGGTAATTGTGTGCAGTTTATGTGGTGCATTCGTGGGTTATGGACGGGACTGTGCCCGTGGGTCATTAGCAGCTCTTAGAAGCAGTCACAGCACTCAGGTGGGGTGTCGTCCTCTCCTCCTGGTAACTGGGAAGTAGGTGATCTTGGTCACCTGGCTCCTTTGCAGGAGCGCTCAGAGGAACGGGAGGTGTTTGTCTCCCAAGCTGAGCCAAGCATAGGAAAATCCCCTCTGTTTGCTTTTGGAGAAATGAAAATGGATGAGGGTTTGAGCTCCTTAAATTTATTCTCATTTTGTACTTCTCTTTAGTGAACTACTGTTTTTTTTTTTCCAGCCAGAAAATGGGAACTTTGGGCCCAAGAGCCATAAAATCTAAACCAAGTCACCCATCTGATTAGGGTGCAGTGGTGCATACTGGGTACCTGCTTTCTCTCCTCGTGTTCTAAGGGCCCTTGGCATTGGGGCTAGAAGTTGGGGATTGTGTGAAACTTGGCCCCCATCCCCTCCATTACTGCCTCTCTCACTTCCTTTTTTTTTTCATTTGTTTAAATAAAGTCATCTTTTGTTTTGGGCCGTATTAGTCCTTGCTGACTGTCCACAAAATAATAGGGCAAGGTAACATCAGGATTATTGGTCTTCATAAAATTGTACTCGCTTGTATACTTTTCCTGCCTTCCACCATCTAGATCCTTTGGTCTGTCTCACTTATATGGCACCTGAGAGATTCATCTCCGACCTCCCTGCTCTGCTCCTGCCATGACCCTCAGAGGGGAATGCATCTCACTCACCTTCCTGCCCCTTGTCCCAGAGAGGGTTGTGGGGACCTGAGTCCCCTCTCTGATAATTCCCTGTGTGTACTCAGATAAGCTCTCCAGCTTCTCTGCCTCCATTTCCCATTTGGTTCGGGACCTTCCAGAGTGATGGCAAATAAATAAAGGGTATCTTGGGAAGGAAGACTCAGGAGAGGACGTGTCTGTTCGTGAGGGATCACCTGTGCAGCTGACCTCTCACCATCCTCTTTCTGAGTATCTTCAGGTTGGGGACCCCCAGATCCAAATTATTCCTGGGCCTTGACCCTCTGCCTCTTGTTCTCACAGACTTTAAGTTCGCCATGTACCCGCCATCGATGATCGCAACTGGAAGTGTGGGAGCTGCCATCTGCGGGCTCCAGCAGGATGAGGACGTGAGCTCGCTCACTGGCGATGCCCTGGTGGATCTGCTGGCCAAGATCACCAACACGGATGTGGTAGGTGGACGCCATCTTCTTGGTTAAAACCAGATATCTCTTTTCTCAGCTCAGGGAAAGAGACACTTGGCTTGATGACGGTGTGTTGGAGGTACTTTTTAAATTTTTTTATTTTTGATGGTGGTTTCTGTTTTCCAAGATCCAGCCTCCCAGTACAAAATTCCATAGACGAGACTTCCTCCTAAGGTTTTGAAAGCCAGTGTGCCATAAAATAGAGAAAAGAACCTAGCAAACAGATACGAGGTGGGAGGAGGGCTGTTTACTAATTTTCCTCCGTGGGCTTCCCCGTGGGTCTGAAGTGTTGCTTCATTTCCATTTATGTACATGTCCTCAGACTGCCTCTCCCCCACATTGTCAGGCTCGGGCTCTGCTTACACCCACTCAGGCAGAGACCCAGTGGAGAGAGGGCTGGAGCCGGCTCTGCTTCACTGGGGGGTGGGTGGTATAGGGATCCAAGAGGTGCCCCACCTCCAGCAGGGTGTCTGGCCTTGACACACCTCTCAACCCCACCCGCCTCTCACTTCCCTTTTGTTTAATGTGGTAATAGATTAAGAAGTACTTCTAAGATAATAAAGAGCCATAGTAATTCAAGGAACTATTATTAGCTATAGATTTTTCCATTCTTGTGCCGGTGGACTGCCCAGAGACTCTAACTCTGCTTGCCAGAATTTGCAGCTCCTTAGAAGAAAGGTCTTGAGAGACCAAGGTCAAGCGAGGCTCTGATTCAGCTGGTAGGAAACGGCAGTCCTTAGAAGGTCCAAGCCAGGGTGGCTCTGAGAGGTCAGAGAGGCCGCTCCTGTGTCCTCCAGCCGAGGCTTTCCATGGGAGGTGCGGAGAGGGCTGGGTAACTGGCTGGGGGAGCGGGGAGGTCAGCCGTAGAGCCCGGGCTAGAATCTGGAAGCTCCCACTCCCCCCACCAACCTGGGAACGTTGCACAGTTGCACACCAACCGTAGCTCCTGAATCTTTTTGTTTGAGAAAAGCCTCTGCTTTGAAGGCAACCGGAGAAGCCTATCAGCCGGGAGGCCCTGGGGTGTCACCATGGAGAGGCTCAAGATGCAGGCGAGCTTCACAGTCCCCCCTCTGGATGCTCCAGGGAGATTCAGAATGCCTTGCTGTGGGACTAGATTGAGTTAAGAGATAACGTGGCTTACAGGCCTGTGGCTGATGCCACATGGGGATGCTGATGGGAAGGCTGACAACCCCGAGGGCCTAGGGCTGCAGCTTGCTGGGTTTCTCTCCTCCCTATCTGTATTCTGCTTTGGGCTTTATTACCACCTCAAGGAGGTGGTGCAGGGAGGTGGTGAAGGGCCTCATGGAAACCCAGGTTCCTATTCTGAAGCAGGTCTTAGATACGCCTTTAAAATTCTAGGTCCCAAACAGAGGCTTTCCACAGAGGCCTGTGCCACCGTGTACTACATGGTTCCCAAAACACAGCTCGAGAAGACCCCTTCCAGTGTGCTTTGCGTGAAGAGTGCTTTCCTAACCCTCCAGAGGCAAATCTGGGACAGAACGTAACGTTTATAGAAATGATGAGCTTCTTTCCTTTCCTGACTATCTCCTACTAAGGCTGCCTAACGAAAAGGACTCCCAACAGCAACCAGTTTAAGACAGGCTCTTCCCCGATCCCCAGAGACAAAAATGTCAGTGACAGCAGTTTGACCCCCCAAGCACTGTAACCTCTTTCCGATATTTATGGACTTTGCCCTGGTTGGCTGGTGGCCCCACAGGCCCTGGCTTTCTCCCACATATTCCTTTCTCACCCCTCATTGGCTTCAGATGGACAGAGGTCACTCCAGAGGTGCCACTGAGTCTCTCCGGCCGCTTTTCAAGACTTCAAACCAATTTCTCATCTTATACTGGAGAAACCGCTTGCCCCTTTGAGATACTGTGTAGCTGGTGTATCCATGTCAGTCAGCCGTTAGACTGGGTTAAATGAGTACAGAAGCCGCTAGAGGTCCCCTGCATTCCAGCTGCGGAACTGGAGATGCATGGGGCCCTCATTCTTACCCGTGGGCCTCCGGGTCAGCATTTTAGTATTAACAACCAAGCATGAGCAAAGGAGAACTTTTTCAGACAACAGTCTCAGACCTCTGTGAGTTCTAAGCTCACCTGTGGGCCCCAGAGGCTTGCTCACTCTCCCCTAGCAATGTTTTTAGTAAAAAGGCTTGAGTCATCTCGGGTGAGGCTGGCCACCTGTGCCGGACTTCCAGGAGCTGTAGGTCTCCTCCTATCCATCAGGCCGTGTTCTCTGAAGTGCTGAGGCTCAAGAGTGAAGGAAAAGAAAAGGACTGGAATTCAGAAAGCATCTGGGGGGGGGGCAAGTGTTGCTTCCTGAGCCCATTTACCATTTCATGAGTCAAGAAGCGCTGTGTTGCAACCACTTCCTCTCCATTCATTTCTGGAGGGATTTATTAAAGGTTCACTTGTTGCAGACCTGCACGATGAGCAAGGCACGGAGGCAGAAATTCGGACGGATGGGTGGGTCGTGTATGGAAAATGGGCAGGGAACTGGGTGACTGTAAGACAAATTACAAGTAAAGCATGCAAAACCCTAGCAAATTAAGCTCATCAGCAAATGAATGCAGAGGTGTTAAGAAGTATAAATGGAGGAGGAAAGCAGACCCAGAGGAAGGAGCTCACTAGGCCTAATGTGAAATGCAGGCTTCCTGGCAGAGGGCACTTGGCAAATAGGAATGTCCTTGAAATGGAGAAACCAAAAACGTGGTATGTATGTGCAGTGGGATATGAGTCCGCCTTAAAGAGGAAGGGAAATCCGGACACACGCTGCAACATGGATGAGCCTTGGAAACACGTTCAGTGAAAGAAGCCAGATCCCAAAAGACACACAAATGGGGCCACTTACTGGAGATACTTCACATAGTGGAATTCATGGAGACAGAAAGTTAAATCGGGGTTCCTAGGGTCCAGGAGTGGGAGGAAAAGGGAGTTCTTTAATGGGTATGGAGTTTTGCTTCAGGAGGATGAGAAAGTTCTGGAAATGGATGGTGGAGATGGTTATATGACAAAGGGAATATACTGAAGGCCACCGTACACCTGAGAACGGTTACGAGGGTAAATGTCACGTTTGGTTTATTTTGCCACAGTTGGAACATGGACATGCACACGCATACTGCTGTCAGACCCACAGTCTGAAATGCCCACAGGTTGGTGTCGAGCTCTCCCATGGAAAAGTCAGGTGCACAGGGCCACATTCTGCCACATTGGCTGCAGCGGAATAGGACAGATGTGAACCAGGACCTGGAGTCCTGATGGTTCTGTGCCTGCCCCGGGCACCTTGTAATTTGTGATCTCCTCGAGCGGACGGTGTTCTCTGCCCACGTGTTGTCAGGGGCGGACTGGGGAAAGCGGATCCCCTTGATTTCCTTTGAGATGGGCAGACAAGTGTCTCTAGCTCGCTGGCCAGCGGCAGATAGCTTTGATAGGAGGGACCCATGTGGCTCTGAGAAAGTCGGTCTTTGTTGCTCCCTCTGGTTGCCAAAATAAACCGGAACGCTTCATTCCAAAGAGAAAGCTGAGTGAGAAGCCTGACAGTTTAACGGGGAATAAAAGTCTCAGAGGGTGGTATATTTTAAGTACTTTTTCCTTCCAGTCATAAGTGTTGCTAAAAACAGACGCCAGCCAGCGAGGCGGTGCTGGCTTTGGGGAAACTTCTACCGGGGCTTCCGTTGCCAAGGGTGAGTTTGAGAGGAGGGATCGAGCGTCCTGGTTCCCCGGTGAACCTTTCCCGGCTTTGCTGGGCAGAGTCGGGGTTCCTCTTCCGTCCCTCGGCACTCGGCTCGTGCTTTGTGCCAGCGTTTATCTCACCATTCGCTTGTCTATAGAGCCTCTGGAACAGGACCCAACTTTTACTGCGCTCTTTATCCAGAGCCTCTGGCAGAGTCTCGGGAATGATGCTGAAGAGAGGGAGGGAAGCAGGAAGGAAGGAACGGAGGACACAAAGGCCAGGCAGATGGGCTTAGAGTGTGTTTCTAAGTCTTTGGTCTCTCCAGACCTTTGGAAAGCCCTATATTTCTTAGCCTTCATTACATGCCAGCGTCCCGAGCAAAACCCATCACCTTCACGTGCCACAATTTTACAAACCGTCTAATAAAAACGCAGAAGTCACACTCCTGGGCTGTGACGATGCTGTGAAGCTATTGGGAGATAATTCAACGGAAGCAGACGCTAGTCCCCTGGTCACCGTATTCATCCTTTTCTGTCCCGTTCTTAAATATCACCCACGGAAGATTCCAGGATGCCCCTCCCTTGGGCTCATCCTGGCACGTTAGGATCTTGGTTGTCAGTGAGCTGTTAAAAACCTGTTCGCTGTGCAGGAGAAGAAGTCTCGATTTTGACTGCTTGCTCTGGGCTGGGTCCCCCAGCCCCGTCTTTGTCCTCTTTGGAGAGAAGCACCGACCCCCTCCTGACACACCTTCCCTTACTATGGGCCCCTGTATGGCTGGGGCCCACGGGGCCTGTGGTCAAGAACCTTGGGAAGAGTGGCCGGAGGGGAGGCTGGGGGCGGGAGGAGGGGGATGGAATAGAACTGGAGGCTCAGGCTCCCCTTTCCTGCCTTATTTCTTCTGCGGGCTTCATTTGGTATGCAAGGAAATAAGCCAAACAGCCTGTGAAGAAAGGAAGAATGAGATAGTTTCCTAAGTTGTCTCTGCCTGAGCTGGCCGCGGGTCTGGGGCTCATTCAGCCCTTTGTCCCCCCGTTGAGTGCACTGCGTGTGTGGTGACAATGGCGTGGTGCAGTTACACTGAGGGCTAATGGTCGGAGTTCCGTCAGCCCATTCATGGAGGCCGAGGAGGGTGCAGGGCGCGGAGCCCAAGCCAGCGCGCAGAGGAAGTCGGAGGCCCGTGTAACGAGCTGGAGATCACAAACAGGGCTGTCAGGGCTCTGGGGCTGGGGGGCAGGGGCCAGGGAGGGAGCCTATCATCCTCAGAGTTGGAGGTCTGCCCGACCTCCAGCGCTGTGGAGTGCCACCTGTCCAGGCTGACAGACGAGCATTATGGCTTTCCTTTTAATCAGCTTAATTTGGGGCATCTTAACACAATGACGGGTGCTTTCGGAGGCTGCCGGAAAGCAGAGGTCCCAGAGCCACTGCACTTTGCATGCACGTAGCATCTTTTCACAGGAGGAGCTGTGGTCTCCCCCCCGCCCCCCACCCCCGACATCCCCCGCCCCCCCAGCCCCTTGGGCTACGTCTCCCTTTCTTGGAGAGTTTCTGGCCTGTAGGTCTTTCCTTAGAGCTGGGAAGAAGCAGAGGGTCTCAGGGGAAGGTGTTCTGAAGCTGGAGGCTTGCCCGTTTACAGCCAGGCTTAGCCTGTAACTCAGCGTAACCGGGGAACGAGTTCCGTAACCGGGCTTCAGTTCCGTTCTCTAGCTGCACAATGTGGGCGTGTGGCTGTGTGAGCTCCCAAAGCCCTTCGGACCCCCAAGTCCCCTGACCCTGTAATTGCCTCCGTGTGGCGTCTTGTGATTCTGCCCTTCGGAAATAACTATGATTCTGCTCTACTCCAGCTTTGCCTCCTTTTCTTTTTGGGCCTTGGAACTTGTCCCCCCTCTTTTATTTCCTTCTCTCAGCTTGACCTTCCAGCACGAGCAGCCCCGCTGGGTTTGAGGCAGGGTTCCTCCTCTCTTCAGGTCACCACTCCCCCCACCCCAGTCCCGTGCCTGGTCCTGCCCTGCTGTTCGGGAGAGTGGGAGCTCCTTGGGTGGGAATGGGGGCCTGTGAGGGGTGGGCACATCTGGCAGCAAGTAGTAACACCACCAACACATTTCCTTCTCCCTTCGCTTTCCATCAGCTCATAGAAAATTCTCATGCTCTTTGCAAGTCCAAGAATGGTTCATAATGGAGGGTATTAAAATACCGGGAGTGAGTTCTGTCTCAAGGAAGGTGGGGTGCTGATTTCTCTGTCACCACCATCACAGAGTAGACTGACATTGTTCTTACAAGACAAAACCCGTTAAAGTTTTTTTATCCAGTTAGGAATGTGCGATTTGCACTTGAAACTCAAACTGATGATAGCCGAGCTGTGAAGAAGGGGACCATGAAGGAGGGTTAGGCAGAGGCCCCAGAGAACCTTCCAGGAGTGAGGGACATGACTGGCCCCAGAGAGGCTTAGCTTCCTGCTCTGTCCCAGATGAATCTAGGAAAGAGCAGGGGCTGGGGTTCAGGGTCCCTCGTTTCTGGGGTGACTGCTGTAGTCCTTTATCTTTTCAAGTGGGAGGTGTCAGATCAAGAGCTGGCCATGATCAGTCACGGTTTAGATTGGAATGAAAACAGAGCTGAGGAAAGGTTTTTTTTTTTTTTTTTTTAAGATTTTATTTGTTTATTTGACAGAGAGAGATCACAAGTAGACAGAGAGGCAGGCAGAGAGAGAGAGAGAGAGGGAAGCAGGCTCCCTGCTGAGCAGAGAGCCCGATGCGGGACTCGATCCCAGGACCCCGAGATCATGACCTGAGCCGAAGGCAGTGGCTCAACCCACTGAGCCACCCAGGCGCCCCGAGGAAAGGGTTTTATATGAAAGCTTCCTTCATTTTATTCAGGAAAGCCGGTACCACGTGTTCTTGGCTGGAACTTACATAAATGTGACCCTTGAGGCATCTGATCTTCAGTCCCATGGCTCTGAAAGTCCCGTAGAGGTGACTGTCCAGTGTCCCAGCCTTCCCTGTAGGATTTTTTCCAGAACTATTCTTAGAGTTTTCAGGCTGCTGGAAGGGAAGGCTGAATGCCAGAAACAGAATCGTTGGCGACCCCAGAGCGAAGACTCTTAACACGTTTCCCAGATCAGGTTCTTTCGCTTTCTTGAGCTCTGGCTCATGTGAAGGACCGTCTTTCTCAGGGATGCTGATGTGGCTAACGCAATGATAATCATGGAGTCCTGAGTTGGTTGTATTTCTGGGGTGGAAGGTGGGCTGACCCCGATAACCTCCCCATGGCACCGAGATACAGCCTCTGAGGAAGGAAAGCTGGACAGGATCCGTGGGAGGCACCAGGGTTCTCGTTGCGGGGGAGGGTCTTCTACATGACCTTCACCTTCACTTTAGGGACTCTTCTCCAAATGGCTGTGCCATGGGAAACCCTCTCGTTAAAGAGGCCTTGAGGTTGACACTTGACTGGCATTTCTTTCAGAATTTCATTGTTCAGAGCTATTGTCTGTCCCTCACTTACACACACACCAACCCTCAATCAGGTGGGAATCCTGCCACCCTCTGTAAAACCCTTTATGCCACACCTGAAACTAATAGAACACATGTATTAATTATACATCGGGGGAGAAAAATAAACTCTTTTTGCCATATGCTTGGGATAGAATTTGTCATCCCTGTAGGCAGGCAGGCAGTTACCGTCCCTATGGTACGGAGGGGTTCTGACCCAACCCTCTGTCCTCCTAGAAAAAAAATCTTATAAACTTAACCTTCACCAGCTCCTGCAGTTCCTCTGGAGCAGACGGACATCCTGTCACAACTGGCCGGATTCAACTCATTATTCTCTGTGAGAAAAAAAGAAAGAGGAAATTAATATTCATTTAAATTCTGTAGCCCCTCATTTCTCAGTGAGGAGTTCAGGGGAATGAGGGAAGGCGGCGAGCACCTGAGATCTGAGACGGGGTGTTTGAGGACAGTGTTAGACTCCCTAGCATGGCCTCTGAGAACACGTCGGCTTCTTCAGACGGTGCTCAAATGGAGAGCAAGCCACCTATTCCAGTTTTGGAAGGAAAACCGACTGTGGGCCCTACCGTCCACCTGTGATGCAGGACCTTCCCAGGGAAAGTGGAGAGTCCTTTGCCTCAAGCTGTTGTTTGCCTTGTTGGCCCACACCAGCTTTATCTTTATTTAAGATCCATTTTCTTTAGATTGTAAGGCTTTCAGGTTTTCCACTATCTACTGAAATAGATGCGCCCTTAGAAACGTGATGCCTTTTGCCTTCACGATGAGCTCATGGGGCGAGTGGGGAGTGACCTGGGAGCCCAGCCCCTGGGTGTGTGGGCTTTGGAGGAGGCCCACAGGCAAGGTTTCCAGTCAGTACTTAGGGGGTCGGACAGGGTAGAGGATGAGACCGGGACACGCCACAGAAGTCTGAGAGATGTTGCCAGCTCCTGACAGCTCACTTATTTGGAGTGGCCCAGAGATCTCTGTGGCTGGGTTTTGTCTCTCTCATTCCACGAGCCACCCCCAGTGCCAGACCCACCGTGCTTCCTTCAGCAATCTGGAGCAAATGCTTATCCATACCTCATCTCTAAGAAATTGAAATAATTCTTTCAGCCTCCAGGATGGGTTTGTTGTTTGTTATTACAAGAAATGGGATTCACTTATTGAATTGAGCACCTTATCTATAGCTCAAGAGGTCACCTTTACCCTATGAGTGTGTTTCGTCCTTATTCTACAAGTTGGGGAACAGATCCGAGAAGTGAAATGACCCCGCTGCTGTGGGTGGGTCACAAATACGACTCTCCCTTTCTCCATTTGTCTCACATTCTGGGTGATACCCTGTCTCCGCCCTTCACAATCGGGCAGCTGTTGTTTCTAATTTTTTTTTTTTAAGATTTTATTTATTTATTTGACAGACAGAGATCACAAGTAGGCAGAGAGGCAGACAGAGAGAGGGGGAAGCAGGCTCCCCACTGAGCAGAGAGCCCAATGTGGCCTGATCCCAGGACCCTGGGATCATGACCTGAGCCGAAGGCAGAGGCTTTAACCAAGTGAGCCACCCAGGCGCCCTGTTGTTCCTAATCTTAAATTTCGTAGAAAGCTGCAGTTTGAAATATGGCATGGACGAGATAGGAATGGAATATTTGGAGGCATGAAAACTGTCCCTTTATTTTAGATCTTCGGAAAATAAAGATAATGCTTTTGTGCTTGGCAAACAGTAGCCTCCAGGCTACAGTGAAAATTGCACAGTGAAACGAAAAAAGGGGAAGCCTAGATTAAGCTGTGGGAAGACCCAAACAGAGTCTATTTAACTTATTTTCCATGTAGATGCCCCGTGAGTTCAGAAAGGGAGCCAGGGGAGGGGGGCACGTATCTGCTAAGAGTGATTTTCTCTACCTCGAGCTGCTAAGTGCCAGCCCCCCTCCCAGTGACACCCGAGTGTGGCACATTCCATGGCACCCCACTAATGGAAGCTTTTGCCTGGGGCAAATTTATTCTGAATTTTCCCTACCAAATATAGACTAATATCAAACAATGCTGCAGATTCTTACTTATTCCCCAATTGGACAGCTCCAGTGTCCAGAGTTCTGTCAACATTCCGTGTTGCAGTTCTGTGAGAACTGAGGGCGGTAAGGAAGCAGGGAAAAGGAGGTTTTCTTTTTAAGAGCTTAGGCGGTTTCTGTGAGCACAGTTCAGTCCATTCCCTTCTTATCCATCCTCAGGTGCACCACCAGCCTAGCTCTGCGGCTCTGTCTGTGGCGCTGGCCTTCGCCTCGTCCCCGTCACCTCCCAGGGTCCAAAACAAAAAGCCCCTGGTTGGCGCTGTGATGACGGGGTGCAGGGTGTCCGTAAAATGCTCAGAATCTTGGCCAGACTCTCAAGTGTATTGGTCTCAACTGGGCTTCTGCCAAAATCCCGTTTCTGTTTCGATGGATCTGGAATGGGCCGGGATAAGGGGGTGCCGATGTTGCCGGCGGTGCACCCCACTCAGAGCAGTGTGGTCCCACGGCTCTGCCGGGACACCTCTTTCTATCGGGAAACCGGCACATAGCGCGCAAGGCTTCCACTGTGTGTATTTTCTTCTTAAGTGCGCCGCCCACCGTTGGTCTTGCTCACAGCTCTGATCTGACCTCTTCTCCTTCTAGGACTGCCTCAAAGCCTGCCAGGAGCAGATTGAGGTGGTGCTGCTCAACAGCCTGCAGCAGTTCCGTCAGGACCAGGGGGACGGGTCCAAGTCGGAGGATGAGCTGGACCAGGCCAGCACCCCTACGGACGTGCGGGATATTGACCTGTGAGGACGCGGTCGGGCCGAATGGGAGAGACGCATTCACATCTGCTCTCTCCTTCTCTCTGGTTGTGTTTTGTTCTTTATGTTTTAGGATAAAACTTTAAAAACAAAAAAAAAAAAATTCTGCCCCCACCTAGATCGCATTGAAAGATCTTTTTAGAAGTGAGAGAAAAAGGTCCTATAAAAACGGAATAACTAAGAGCATTTGGTGCCTATTTGAAGTACAACAGAAGGGAATCCCTTTGTATATGCGAACAGTTATTGTTTGATTATGTTAAAGGTAATAGTAAAATGCTTACAGGAAAACCTGCAGAGTAGCTAGAGAAAATGTACGCCTGCAAATATGGGAACAAATTAGACGAGGTTTTTTTTTTTTTTCATGTTATGAACTAGCATGTACACACCCCTTGTAGGATAATTTCAAGGAACTTGCGTATGCCATTTATGGCATGATTAGATTGCAAAGCAATGAACTCAAAGAATTAGAAATAAGGGACACGATGGGGAGGGAGTACAAAACAATCTCTCAACCTGATTGAACCATTTTGGATGTAGAAGCCCCTTTGCTCTTGACCACCTGTTTGTTACTAAGTCTGGAGCATAGCTGACTCTAGTTACGAACTCTTGCTGTCTACAGTAGCTGCTACCTAAAAGAGATGTTTTATTTTGCCGGTTGGACACAGGTGATTGGATGCTGGGTTTCATGTGTTTTTGACATCTTGCTTCTTCTTCCAAACATGGTTCATTGCAGACACCACCATATTTTTATCAAAAGGGGCAATCTAACTTTGGGCCAGAACCAAAACTCCTATGAGTTGGAGGCAGATGGAGACCAAGGGTGGGATCTGGAATGGAATCTTTTCTCTTAATGTATTCAAGAGGGCAATGTGACCTTGGCATCCTTTATTAAAAAACTGATTTTTTTGGTGCTGATTGGCATGTCTGGTCCACAGTTTAGCATTGTTATAAACCATTCCATTCGAAAAGCACTTTGAAACATTGTTCCCGAGGGATAGATGGGATGGTTTATGCAAGTCATGCTGAATAGACTCCTCCCTTCTTCTCCTGTGCTCCTCCCCTCCTGCGCAAGTCGGGTGACTATTCACTTCTGGTATCTGACATTCTCTGGTACACAGTTCTGGTATCCCTACCGGGACTCAAGAGACACCCCTTTCCACCGACATTCCCATCACAACATTCCTCCAAAAAGCCTACAAAGATCTGTTACCATTTCGATGGCAAAGAAGGATCTTAATTCCCACCTATATACTTCTCCTTTGGACATGGAAAGAAAAGTTACCGCTGGTGCAGACAGACAGCTGAATAGCAGAGTGTGGCATTTTGTTCCCTTTTCCGTTTTTCGTTAATTTCATTGCAAAGTTGTATTCAGAGTACTTGAATTTTTTTTCCTCTCCACTTCTTAGAGGCATTCAGTTAGCAAAGAGGTTGGAGCAACAACTTTTTTTTTTTTTTGCACAATTATAATTGACAGGTAATGAAGCTATTAAAATATTTGCCTTTTTAAGTTAGAAAGAAAAATCAGAACAGGGCTGCTTTGAAGAATTATTTTATACACAGATTCTGCCTTGTTTCGTAGTATGAGGGTTGAAGATGGAGAAAAATCTAAGGTCTCTTATTTTTCATTTTATTGTGTTCAGTTTTTTATGATTATTTTTTTTTTTGCGCTGCTAAGAAGCTAAGATCATTCATCCTTATTCACATTAACAGTACCTAGCTGTAATGTTTCACAGAGTGTGCTGCTATTTTATAAACATTTTTATAATATATTATTTTACTGCTTAAATTCCAAGTCCTGAAGTAGATGGTTGAGATAGGAGTTCTTCGTACTGGAAAAGCCCTTCCATAGTTTTTTCTTCTGGTAGCGTATTATGGTTTTTTTTTTTTTTTCCCCGTTTTGTTTTGTTTTTTGTTTTTTCCTTTTGTTTTTGTTTTTGGGTTTTTTTTTTTTTTCTCTCTCTCTCTCTCATCACATTCTTCAAAGACGGAGCATTCTTTACCTCAGGTTTACTGGACAAACTCAATAGCTACAAAAGAAAATGATTCACATTTCTGTTTTCATAATACCTCACAACCGCATAGTTTCTGCTTGGGAGCCGTTAGTGTGGGGAAAGGAGAGGTCAGCGAGGAGGCCACAAGCCCCTCTCAGGTGGAGGGTGGGATGGATTTGGCCCTTGGGTCTGACACCTGGGGACCTTTTCAGTCATGAAGGTCATTAGGCTTCCATTTTGACTCCGGTATCCTTATCATGATGGAAAAAATACAATTGAACCAAGGGATTTCCCCTCCCCCCACCCCCCCAGGCCAGATGTTCAGCACAAACATTTGTGCAGTGAACTAGGAAGTCATAATTTGCACTAGGTACGAGGTATCAGGAGACAGACAGAAGAACTCCAGCAGGCTACTTGGAGATCCTCATCTTGTGGCCCTTTCTTAAAGCAGAGCTTTCTTCCGCTCATCTCTTTCCCCTTCCCCGACATGGCCATCCCCAGTTTAGGATCATCTCAGAGGCTTTTCTAGGTCTGAATCTGTGGGCATATGAATCTGCCGTGCGCGGGATCACAAGGGTGCCTCCTCCCACCTGTCTCAGACCGCAGCCGGCCAGCCCCTCTGCTAAGTGGCACTCAGTGGTCTTCAGGTTCGGCATTGTATTGAACTGGCGTGATGGGGAAAATAGGTCAGATGAGTATGGGAGTGGGAGCTGGAGGGAGGTGGAGAGGCTGCGTCTCTACAGAGATGCCATTCCGGGTGAGTCAGTCTCTCTCGAAGTATGTTTGGAAGGGTTCAGGATTTGATGAGTTAGCACAACCCTAAAATTCTAGGGAGTTTCGGGTAGGACAGTGGGTGGTGAATTCTGAAGTTTTGGAGAGGAAAGCTGAGCAGCCAGTGTTTTGTCAAGAGCTCACTTTGCCTAGGACGCTCTTTCAGACCCTTGAGGAGTAACACAGAATGGAAGGAGGTGTGGTCCCTAAGTCCTTAGGAGTCTTGGAGCCTAAAGAAAGCAAGGTACAAAGTCACTCAACAGTGACATCTCTAACTAAGCTCAAACAGAACCTGATGAATAAGGAAGGGAAGAGGCTTACAGGCTCTCCCTGCAGTCTGTAACTTCCTAGTTTTCCTGGAGCTCTGGGTGCCACTGGGGCCTTCTGATCTTTTTCTCCTTCTTGTCCTTGGGGCCTGGTGTGATGGGAGGTGTGGTGTTACTGGTGGGGAAGGTGCTAGGTTGTTTGGCTTTTCTGCCTACTCCCTCCTTATACAAAAGAAGGAAGCTTGGATTTCTTAGGTAGCTGATGCCCCCTCCTTAGATCTTGGTTTCCTTGGTAGGAATTTTTGTGTGAGAGGGAGTTCAGCTCTCTCCCACGGATTTTTTTTCTCTTTCTCACCTCCCACAAATGGGGTTCCAGATATATTCTGGTCTTTCTTACTTTGTTGTCTTTCTGTCTGTTCTTCCTCCTCTCTGTTTTTGGTTTTTGGTTTTTTGGGTCATTGTTGTTAACTGTTTTTCTCCATCAGTGGGAGCTAAATTGTTCCCCTAAGCCTGCCAAATTTTATTCCTTCCCCTATTTTGGCCAAATCCCAGGGGGAAAGTCCTAGTATGCCAAAAATGTATGCTAAGCATTATTCAATTCCATGCAGGTTCCTACCAGCCAAGAAGCCTGCAGGTGGGAGCAGGGGACAGGTCCCTCCTTAGAATGTCTCCCCATGTTGAGAGGAGGGCACCTCAGAGGAAGGGGCTTGTCTCAGAGAAGGCTTTATTCTGGAACTGCCCCAGGACCCCACTGAAGAGCTTACCATGTCTCAACAGCCAGACCCTTTTGGTCTACGCTCTCTGTACAGGAGACTCTTGGTCTGCTGCTTTTCCCAGGCAGCCGGAGGCTGGAAGCAGCCCTCTGCCAGCAGGATGGGCTTCTCTTCAGAGGGAGGTGTGGCTTTCCCGTGGTCTGGCCTTTCCACACTGCCCCGGGGACCTCGAGGACAGAGGTGAAGAGCGTGAGGCGGGATTGAATGACTTGCTCACGAGAGGGCGGGGGAAGTTTTCTCTCCATGGGCCACAGGGGGCAGGGCTGGGAGAAGAAAGAGACTTGCACCTTATATCATGTAAATAATGATTTTCTAGTTCAAGAAGATAATATTGGTAGTGTGGGAATGGCAGGTAGGAATAGGGAGGAAGTCTGAGTAAGCCAGTTGGCTTCTAAGCCAAAAGGATTCCTCTTTGTTTATCTTTGAGACAGTCCAACCCTGAGAATAGCTTTAAAAGGGAAATTAGTGCTGAGACAGTAAAGTCCCCTTAAGCCGACAAATTGTAGCTACATAGAGTGAGCGCAGGCTTCTATCGGTGGGGGCTCGGAGCAGTTTCGAAGAGCCACTCATGTTGTCGTCCATTTGTACAAAATAGGGCAGGAAGATTCAGGAGGACGTTTATGACTTTCTCGTACCACGTGGCTTTTCATGACTCTGGATTCTAAACAACCCAGAACAGTCCTTTCGGCCAGAGCTATTCTCCTACATTTGTGTGTCTCTGCTTTTAGACTTAGCTGGACTATCAGACCCGATTCTTGGCTCAGGTTTCCAGAAGCCATCAGCAAATGTACACATGCACGCTGTCGCTGCAACATTTCTTCCTTTGCCTGCAGCCTACTTTGGGGGAAAAAGTGCCTTACTGACTGTAGCCATTACAGTATCCAATGTATTTTGACAGGTGCCTGTCCTTTAAAAAAAAAAAAAAATTTTTGTTTTGTTTTGTTTCTTTTTTTTTTTTTTAATTGGTTTTTGTTTGTTACTGTTGGCCAACTCTTAAGTCCCCAGCAAATCACTGGGCCATTGGATTTTTTCCATTATGTTCATTACCCTTGTACCGTGTACCTCAGATCTCTTTCTCTCTCAGTTACAGTTTCTCGTCTTGGACTTCTTTTATTATTATTATAATTTTTTTTTTTTTTTGCTTTAAAATGAGTGTGATGCCATATCGAGTCAATGTTATTCTCTCACAATATACTCTATAAGAGGTGTGGGTGTTTATTTGGTCGGGATGCTAGCAAGTGCTAAAGTAGCATGATCAGTATAAGCAAAAGGTTTTTAGGAAGTATGGAAAAAAATGTTTTATTGGTTATGATGGTGACATGGTATAGTCAGCTGCCTTTGAAGAGGTCCTGCCTGTTCAGTGTTAAGTGATTTTAAAAAATAATGGCCTGTTATTCTGACCAGCTTAAAGATGGATTTGCAAATGGTTTTGGATGCAATTAGGTTATGCTATTTGGACAATAAACTCACCTTGACCTAAAAATTCTCTGGCCACTTTGCCTTATTTATAGACCGGCAGCCCTCAGACCAGAATGTGTCTTTCTCCTGTCGGAACTCTGTTGGCAACAAGTGGTAGTGGCATAAAACACAAATCCTAACCTGAAAGGTACCCCACATGTGTATCCATGTTACTACAATACACGTAGTTAATGGCTTTTCTTCTCCCTTTTGGGTACCCCCCTGGGGAGCCATCTCATAAACTAGAAGCTTCAGCCCACCCTCCTGAGGTGGGCAAGTCCCTGTGATGGCGACTGGGCTTTGTTTCTGATGATTGCCGGCTCTTCACTCTTGCTGTGAGTGAGTATCTCCTCCCTTGGGAGGTGCCAGAGGTCTTGGGTGCCATCTCCAGACTCTGAGGGGGTCTCTGGAGAACTCCACTTCTGAAGGTGTCTTGACTCATTCTGCAGCACCTCGAGGCTCTCACCTGATTCCAACCTGGTCTATAACTCTCCTGTGAGGATCGGGTCATAACTACCTTTGGGGGAGGGGTGGTGAGGCAGAGCCTAGGAGGGGGTTGGGGGTGGAAGAGTGCACATATAAATATACATATTTATACATATACATATTTATATGTTTATAAATAGACAAATAAAAAACAAATAAATTGCCAGGCCCTGGTCCTAGCTGCCCCTGGACCTCAGCTCCTCAGACCAGCCTCTTTCACAAAAGCTATGGGTAATGCAAAGGGCGATGACTTCATAGCCATTTTGATGTTGCTATAAACACTTGCTCGTGCCCTCTATAGTTCCCTGCCTCTCTCAAAGCCACTGGAGGCTGTGTCCCAGTTTAATTCTGACCTAAATTGCAATGGTAAGATTAATACTGGTCACTGGGAAAATCTGGATTAAGATGTCACCTGTTATTCTGAACTAACTCCACTTAACAGAATTTCTAATCTTCCAAGGAGCCTAGAAATTTCCCTTTGTCTCCATCCCCCACTGACAGTCACCGTGCTTGAAGACAAGCAGGGATAGCTTTTTTCCCTTGGGTTTCTGCCTAGTAGAGTCTGCGAGGCCTCTTGCGAGGCCCCCTCAAGGGCCCAGGTTGCCACTCTTAACCATCCTTGGAATTTTCTTCTGCACAACCTGTTGTACAGCTGGGTCCCTCCCCCCGGCCCATTCCCCCAACTGTTTGCCCTGCATACAGTATCGGTGCCTATGTGTTACTTAACACCACAACACCATTCTTTCCTCCAAATGCCATCCAGAAACACCACGGGCTTCTTCCATTCAGAACTGCGGATGGTTAAGGGTGGGAAGGGAGGAGACAAAACAGGTGCTTCATTCCACACAGCTGGCTAGTGATAAATTTAAGGGCCCCTTCACATGCTCAGTCAGAACCATCTCTTCCTACACTTGGAAAATCTCAAACCTGAGACAAAAGTGCCTTTTCTGAAAGTGGAAGTTAGTGGTGGAGGGAAGAACTAGAGATCTCAGGTCTTCTGCGCTCTAGTGACTACTCTCATACCTCTAAGGCTTTCCCAAGATCTGGAACTGTTATGCCGTACATAGAGGTAACACCAATATAAAACGTTCCAATTGGCTTCATAATATTCTCAACATACTGCCATGAAACGAGTATTCAAAACTGAATATTGCACACAATTTTTTTCTCCCCTGCTCTCCTAGTAATAATGACAGCAGAAGGGCTGGTGTCTGTGGCTGGGAAGGTTCAGCCTATCAGGAAAAGCTGGGCATCTACAGCCAACACCCATGTGTGCAGGGTCTATGCTGAGCTTTCAAGGAAAAGCGGAGAAGGCAAAACCTGCGCCCTGTGGTTAAGGAGCTTTCAGTGTGGAAACAAAACACATAGCCTACAAGAATGCATGTAGCTCTCACAGCAAATGCCAATGCCTGTGGAGTAAATTGATACCCAAGGGTGGGAAGGGACACTTTCTGAGGAGACAGAGGACAGAGTTCCTCAAGCAAATGCGTCTTAGGAAAACACTTGGTAAAAAGCAGCACAGTTTGGAAACTACCAGAGAAACAGTTTGACCCTTTCCATAAATAAAGCAATGGGACGTGAGGGGGTAATGCAAATTAAAAATGAAGGGAAAATATTCAGATAGCTTGAAGAACACACATGATATAATGAATCTGCTGTAAACACGGATATTATCCTCACAAAACAGGATGAATTCAACCACAAACACTAATTTGGGATGCCCACCCACCTAATTTCTCCTAGGCTCAAAGGACCAAGGCTGGCACTTTCAAGATGATGACTGGTGGCTTTCATGCTCTGGGCGCTGGGGGCCTCCCCTGCACGAAAGAGGGGCAGAGTCCCTCAGCCCTGACCGCAATCTTGGTCAAGCAGCAGTGGGTGGCCTGAGAAGATAGCAAGACAGAGCACTGCTGTCCCCTCTGACGCCACCTCGGTATCCTGCTGGAGCCTTGAGTTTCTCCTTTATCCAAAACGTGGCTTGCGTTTCATTTGTGGTGATTTGCTTTGGCTCTGGCTTTTACTTGTCACCCCCCAGCCCTGACCACCCTCTGGCCTTAGCAGGAGGAGTCTGTTGAACACAGGTCTAAACGTGCGGTGCTTCCTGGGAAGCCCACTAGGTGGCGCCAACACCACAGACGGGAACAACTTCCAAAAAGACCCTTTTGCCCCGAGTTGTGGGACGACTGCCCAGACCGCACCCCTCTCTGGCCACCAGAGGGACCAGCAGTTCCCTCACCTGCTTCTCTCTGGGCTAGTACTACATTCGGACTCCGTCTGGGAGTGGCTGGTGCATTCATGACTTCTGATTCTTCTCAGTGATTGGCAGTCTGCAGACATCTTTAATATTTAGTTGGCCTCCCACCAGGATTTAAACTGCCTTGGTCTTATTGTCAATGTAAGAGGAGAGCTTTCACTTAAGAGTTGGGATTTTAACTACTCTTGGTAAATCCACGTCCTGGCAACGACCCGCCAGAGGGGCAGTCGGGGTGGCAGCTGAGGATGGTCTGACCCTTCTCTGCCCGCTCAGCACCCACTGAACCTGAGTCACTCCTTGATGCCACGTGCGTGTCACCTACTGTGTTTGCAGCTCTGCAGCAAGAATGTGTCTGCCTTACCTGTCTGCTCTGAAGTAGGACCTCTGTATGCCTCAGGGGGAGAGAACACGCTTGGGATTCTCTCTCCACTTTTCTGCCCCAAATAAAGACCTCTGTTCCTCGTGAGGCTTCATAATCCCCTTCCTCTCTTTATGGGTTTTGAGTTATCAGATACCTAGGGGCTGAGCCAGATGTTTGAAGTTCCTTCGAGACCCCGGTGCTCAGTTCACACTGGGGTCTGCAGGTGGGCAGGGGGGACAAGGTTGAAGATCAACTACCTCTGGGTTTTTTTGTAGCCTCTTTGTGTTCTTGTGGTGCCTCAGTGACCCCATGAGAAGATGCACGTGTGACATTTTGAGATCTGTTGAAAAAGTACAAATCCCATGGCAAGCTCAATGATCCGCCCATCAAGGTGACACATCGGGCTCCTGGGCATTGCTCATTCCTCCAACAGACTGTCTTGGGCTGGTCAGATGCCAGGCATTCTGCACCAAACACCTCATTCAACAAATGTTTCTTTTTTTTTTTAATTTTATTTTTTATAAACATATATTTTTATCCCCAGGGGTACAGGTCTGTGAATTGCCAGGATTACACACTTCACAGCACTCACCAGAGCACATACCCTCCCCCATGTCCATAATCCCACCCCCCCCAACCCCCCTCCCCCCATTAACCCTCAGTTTGTTTTGTGAGATTAAGAGTCACTTATGGTTTGTCTCCCTCCCAATCCCATCTTGTTTCATTTACTCTTCTCCTACCCCCTTAACCCACCATGCAACATGGTGGGTCAACAAATGTTTCTTAAGCACCTTCTTTTCTAGGAACAACAACATCCCTGCCTGCTCGATCTCAGTGGCTCAGTGGAAGAGACAGAGAAGTCACAGGACGCCTGCTCCTGAGTGCAGTGGCCAAGAGCACAGTGCTCTCACAGGCCGGAATCCCTGATGGTCCACCCACTAGCTCTGTGGCCTTGGGCATGTCACTCCCTCTCTTCAGCGGGCTAGTTTCTTTATCTGTGAAATGGGATGAAATAATAGTGGTACCTCCCGGGTTCATTCATTTGAGCACTTCCGCGTGCCTGGCACACAGCCAGAGCTTACGAACCTCAGGTGAAGGCGGCCTGTGAGATAGGAGCCTAATTCAGTCTTTTTAAAAATTAATGTCACCAACAGGTACCCATTGTTTAGCTACTCAGCCCAGCCAACTTCAGCTTTGAGAGAAGGGAGACATCTTAGATCATTAGCAGCTAAGGGCATTTTGTGGTTTCAAAAAGTTCTTCCCATGGGTGGCTCAGTGGGTTAAAGCCTCTGCCTTCGGCTCAGGTCATGATCCCAGGTTCCTGGGATCAAGCCCCACATCGGGCTCTCTGCTCTGCGGGGAGCCTGCTTCCCCCTCTCTCTCTGCCTGCCTCTCTGCCTACTTGTGATCTGTCTGTCAAATAAATAAAATCTTTAAAAAAAAAAAAAAACTTTTTCAAAAAGTTCTTCCCATGTATCCTATGTAATCTACATATCCCCGCTTTGCATCCGGTACTTGTCTCATGGTTAAGTGACCGGAGTGTGGTACAGCTCATGGGAAGCTGGCAGAGGAGGACTGGAACCAGGTGTGGCAACTCAATGTTACGAACACGCTGGGTGGCTGGATGTGTTTGTATTTTGCTTAATGAGGACTGAGCTGAGAGACTGAAACTTTCAGCCGGGATGGGGTCGGTGGGACGACACCACTGGTGGAAATCACCAGCTGGAACGTCCCCTTCAATGAAGACAAGGTCCAAGGAGAAAGAAAGAGGCCTTGAAGTCCAAGGAGAAGTTTTGGGTGGATCTGGACTCTGGAAGGGGCATTTTCTTTAAGCATTTTTGCCATGCCTCTCGAGCGAGGGGCAGTGGTTCTGTTCAGGTAGGTTCTTCTTGGTACATGCGGTTTCTAAATGTGGAGCCACTATGTCCGCCCGGCACACACACGTGCAGGAACGTAATTGCTTTCCCCTGAAACTAGTTCTGATCGGAAGAATCTGCCTCTTGGGCCATTCTTAGTGTGTTCTCCCTCTTCCCAGGTTTGCATTCTCAGTTGGGTTTGCCTCGCCCCAGCACTCAGGGCAGGATGGAGGGGCGGGGTGGAAATGGGATCCTTGGGTCTCCAGTTCAAGCCTGCAAACCCTCTTCGGGATCAATGACTTTGCATACTGACCTAAATGAATTCTTAGAGCCTCTTTGTTGATATCTGTAGCCATTAAAAAATTTTAAGTGTGGGGGCGCCTGGGTGGCTCAGTGGATTAAAGCCTCTGCCTTCGGCTCAGGTCATGATCCCAGGGTCTTGGGATCGAGCCCCGCATCGGGCTCTCTGCTCGGCAGGGAGCCTGCTTCCTCCTCTCTCTCTCTCTGCCTGCCTCTCTGCCTACTTGTGATCTCTGTCAAATAAAATAAATAAAATCTTAAAAAAAAAATTTTAAGTGTGTGAGCCTTGGCCACTCCCTCGCAACCTTGCTATCAACTTACAGGGAGAGCAAAGCTTGGACTAAGTTTTGCCCCTCGTCCATACAGACATTTAGCAGACACGGCAATCCCTAAGTGCTTCACACCTGTCCCCATAGTGCTGGAAGAGCTCAGAGCTCTGTCTCTACCACCAGCTTGCGTGAAGCTTTCATTCCTCCGGGTAAATATTCCAAAGGTAGGAGGAGTCTCTTACTTTTAGAGTCAGCAACAAGCAATCAGAAGGCCTCCTCATCCTGTGGCTGGACACAGGGCTGTTTAAGATATGAGGAGCGGGCCAGCCCACCTGTTTATTCAGAGGCGAGGAGTGTCTCTGAGATGGCTTCAGCAGGTCAATATACCGATGTCGATTTCAATGAGGCCCAAACTAACTCGCATTGTTACAGTTCACAGGCTGCTATTTTCACCACTACATCCTCATTTCTGAAATTCAGGATGCTCATTAAAGTACCCATAAGCAATCGGGATACAGGTAACTGAAGTTCTATGGACTGTGGTTCTCCTGATTAGGGTACCTCTGGACCACCCTTGGATTGCACATCCTTGACTGGGATGTTTGTGTGCCACCCCCCCCAATTCATATGTTGAAAATTATTAATGAAACTTGATGGTATTTGGAGGTGGGGACTTTGGGAGTTGACCGGGTCATGAATGGGATTAGGGGCTTTATAAGAAGAAGCCCGAGGGCTAGCTAGCTCTCTCTCCACCTCGTGAGGATACAAAGAGAAGAGGGTGGTCGGTCACCCAGCAGAGGGCTCTCACCAGCACCGGATCCTGCTGGCACCCAGTCCCGGACTTGCAGCCTCCAGACCCGTGCGAAACAAACGTCAGCTGGCGAAGCCCCCCACGCCCCCCGCGGTGGTGTTCTGTTATAGCAGCTGGAGCCAACAAGGAATGCTGGTAGCCCCTGGGTTATAGCTTACGTGAATCACCCACAGAGGCCACATGTTCTGAAATATTTCAAGAAAATTGTGAACATTGCTACTGGGCCTGTCTCGGTGACGTTTTCGCTACTCTGGAATGGAAAAGAAATATTCTGTTGTTCCCACACTAGGCTGGGGGCTGGGGACCAAAAGACAAAGGCTGCCCAGGGTGCTACACAACTGCTCCTTCTCTGGGGTCTCTCCACCTCCAGGGGAGCTCCTCCTTCCTCTCCCCGAGTCCCCAAATTTATGTCCCGAGGCCCTGCAAGGGTTCTGTCATTCTGAGGTTAGGGTCGCCCAGCAGTTGAGGCATTGAGGTGGTCTGAGAATTCAGGGTCTGCAGTTCTTGGAAATTCTTGATGCCTTAGATAGTCTAAAAGCAATCATTCAGGGACGTCTGGGTGGCTCAGTTGGTTAAGCGTCTGCCTTCAGCTCAGGTCATGATCCCACGGTCCTAGGATCATTGAGTCCTGCATCAGGCTCCCTGCTCAGTGGGGAGCCTGCTTCTCCCTCTGCCTGCCGCTCCCCCTGCTTGTGCTCGCTTTCTCTCTGACAAATAAATAAAATCTTAAAACAAACAAACAAACAAACAAACAAAAATAAAAACAATCATTTAGGAGTGCCTGGCTGGTTCAGTTGGAAGAGCATGTGACTCTTGATCTGAGGGTCACGAGTTTGAGCCCCACATTGGGTGTAGAGGTTACGAGATTTTTTTTTTTTGGAAAAAGAAAAAAAAAAAGCAAGAGCAATCATTTACTTATATTTTCCATATGTCTCTGTAAAATCAAAATGAAAGCACTATGGAAGATTTGCTTTGATATGGCATTTCCTACTGCCGTCCTTGCTTCATACTCTAAATATTTCCAGATACTAGGGCCAAGAGACCAAGATTTCAGGGTCCTAAAGGTCTTCTTTTTTCCTTAGCATTCTGTCAGGGCTGTGGCAGAAGCAAGAGCCCGGGCCTTCCCACTCGCTATCCCCCAGTGCTTGGAGTGGAGTATTACTGACAGTGCCCTGCACTTGTATGTTTCATACAAAGTGTCACATGCATCGTGACAGGGAGAGTCAGGGTGCTGTAGCGGAAAGTCTCACTTAAGCAAGAAGATCTGCGTTTGAATCCCAGGGCTTCCACTGATGAACAGCAAGAGCTCTGGGTGGCTCAGTCGGTTGAGCGTCTGCCTTCGGCTCAGGTCATGATCCTCAGGTCCTGGGATCGAGCCCCGCATTGGACTCCCTGCTCAGTGCGGAGCCTGCTTCTCCCTTTCCCACTCCCTGTGCTGTGTTCCCTCTCTCGTTGTCTCTCCTCACTGGATTAAGAGGATTAAGTGAGGTAGTCTATGTCAAGTGTACTACATAGGAACAACAAGAATCAGCCAGTCTGAATACATGCAAACGTGTCAGAGCTGTATGAATTGTTTTTTAAAGGCATTATGTATGCACGTGTTAATTTCCCAAAAGCCCAGGGTGGAAGGGGATGTTGTTTTTCTGTGGATCCTGATGGAGGGGAGCACTCTTGATACCACGGCAATAAAACTGTAAGCATTTATAACTTTCACAGTAACCTCTCTGTGCTGCTGCCGTTCTTCCAAACAGCTATGAACTTGGGCTTGGGGAGAGTTCTTTTCCCCACTAAGTGACAGGCTCAAAGGCGAGGCATGAAAAGGGATTAGTGGATACATGTATTCACATAAAGGGGAGTTCCCCAGAAGCGCGTCAGGCTGAGAAGGCATCCTTCGACTGTCCATCAGTAGAAAAGCTATTTGACGGACAGATATGATTTTTTTTTGGAACGAGCAATAATGGAGAACCATGCATGACAGATGTCAGATGTTGGCAAGGGGGCTGCCAAAACAAATCTCCCTCCACCTTCAGACAGCAAGCTGATGGAGGACTGGGCACTGTTGGACCGGCAGCTCCTTCTCGCGCGGATCATCGGTCACATTATTATTTCTCAGTCAGCGGACAAAGCAGATGGTTTACCATGTATTTGTGATTTTCTGTTGGCCTAGAAATTCTGTTTTTCCATCAGGGTACAGCATGTAATCAATTATGACAGTGGGTGGGGCAAGGAAATCCCTGCCAGTGAAAGTCCAAGACTTTCTCTTTTATTAAATTTGCATAAGCCACTATAATTTCCAACTTAAAAGCGATAGAAGGAAAAAGCAAAGTAGTGTTGTTGGAATAACTTGGGTAATTGCAAAGCCACGATTCTTTGTTGGCCCTCATTTGTACCGGTATCTGCTGTCAGTTTTGTCTGTCCATTTTTAGTTTTAAATTTTTCTTGTCTCAACCATAAGAGTCTCTTAATCTCACAAAATAAACTGAGGGTTGCCAGGGGGAGGGGGGTTGGGAGAGGGTGGCTGGGTTATGGACACTGGGGAGGGTATGTGCTATGGTGAGTGCTGTGAAGTGTGTAAACCTGGCGATTCACAGACCTGTACCCCTGGGGCTAATAATGCATTCTATGCTTATAAAAAAATTTTTTTTTAATTATAAAAAAATGTTCTTGTCTCTATTCTGGTCTTACAGACGCTCTTAGAATCATAAAGTGACATCATCAGAGCCAAACTCTGTAAAAGTAAGCAGAAAACCAAAAACAAAAAAGCTCATGAACTCAGATTTCTTTTTTGATTATTCAACTGTATTAAATGGTAATAATACTAAGTTGGCTTGCCTTCGCGTGTGTGAGTGGCTACATAGAGAGAACACGTACATACATTCTCACCCACCCCCTGAATAGTTTTCTTTGTGAAAGGCGTCTTGCATATATTTATGGAAAAAGTCCTTTAGTAATAAAAACAGCATAAACATTTTTAACATTATAAATATCGCCTAGAGAAAACTTTGACACAAATAGCACATTTCTTCTTGTGTTTTTCCCCCAAATGTCTGTATTTTTTCTTACATCAGTCTCACAGTGAATAGTTTTCTATCCTACCATTTTCCCCCCATTTAATCACGTATCAGGGGAATGTTACCATATCATTAGCTATTCCTTAGGAACATGATTTCCAATAGTGGTGAATATTGACCGAGTTCCTACAATGTGTCTGGCACTATTCTAGGCACTGAAGGCATGAAAGAGAACAAGGAAGTCCCTGGCCTCAGGGAATTTACATTCTAGCAGAGACAGACAGGTGATAAACCTGTAAAAACAGTAAATAAGTGGTATAGTTTCAGATAAAATAGGATGATAGATGGTCTCCAGGCAGGCTACTTTGCTTGCAGGAAAGCCTCTTGACAAGGTGACTTGAGTTAGGATCTGAAAGCTGAAAAGGAAATAACCACTCAAACATCTCATGGAAGAGCTCGGAAGCAGAAGGAACAACAACAACAACAAAAAAATGCAAAGACCCTGAGATAGGAATGAGCATGTCATGGTCTAGGAAGAGAAATAAGCATTATAACTACAGCTTGGTGAAGAAGGAGAGTGAACAGAGAAATGGGACTGGAGACCTAGAGGGGGCCCAAGTCACCCAGGCCTTGTAAGAGTTGGATAAGGAGTTGGTACTCTATTCTAGTGGCAGTGAGACTCCATTATAGAATTTTCCACCAAGGGGCTGGCATGATGTGATCATAAAGACATCCGTTTGGCCGCTGAGTAGGAGATGCTGTGTAGCGATGCTGTGTAGCTTACAAGAGCACAGACTCCTACCGTCATCCAGGCAAGAGATGATAGAGCTTAGGATAGGAGGTAGTAATGTCATAAGGAAGAACGATGGACTCAGCACATAGACTTAGTGATAAAGCACACAAGAACTTTTTTGTAAGCTTTTAGATTTATTGGTTGATTGATGAAGATTTGAACAATAAGTCAGCTCAATTCAGACATACATAGAGGTCTGCACCAATAACAAGTGAACCCACATTCTTCCTGAAGAATATATCCAAAATGACCATGGATGAGTTGACAAAACAAATCTCCACAAATTTCAAAGATGTCTATCTTTAAAGATCTTTGAAATCCTACAGATTGAAGTCTATGACTATTTCAGTCTTACGCTCAGAATAAGAAAAAACTCCTTTAGTTAAAAAAATTATAAACAAGAAAAATAGAAATTTCACTGACTCCTATTAACCAGAAAGCCAGTATTTGGTACCGATATAATTAACTTCACCCTTAATGCTATTGTTGAAAGTATCTGGAAGTATCTCTCCTCCCTGGTCCCACATCCTGAGTAGATCAAGCATTTTCACCCTTGGCTCATTTTCAATGAAGACTATAATGAAATCTTTATTTGAAAACGTGACTAAAAGACCAGACTAAAACTCACAGCATTATTGAGCCTACAGAAGTTTGTGATGAATTTGATGAAGAGTGTTAGGTTAAGGTTAAGAATGTAGGATTGCATGGGCAACTGGGTAGAAGGTATTGCCTGAGATGAGAAAGACTTGAGGAGGAGTGAGCAGTCTTAGGAGGTAAAAAAATGGAAGATTCCCTGTGGACAAAGTTAGCCTGTGATGCTCACTGGGGATCTAACTGAAGATGCTGGGTAGGTACCTGGGAAAATGAAGGAGTAGACTGGAAACTTGCAGACTGGAGATAAAAGTATCTATACACAGGGTAGGATCACGTAGGAGACTGCACGGTTAGGTGAAAAGAGCTTAGGGCAGAATCCTGGGATACTCCAACTCGCCCAGTGTTGATGGCATTGTCCACTCACTAAACATGTGTGCATTCCCCACATTTCCCATTACTTTTGCAGTAAAATAGGGCTATGTCAGTAGCTCTGGATAATGCACAGCAGAAGCATCTAAGAACTGGTTCAAGACCTTCAATTATTCTTCTCTCCTGTCTCAGGACTCATGAATCTATGTGTTTAAATTGATATGTCTGTCAACCCTAATTCCTGAGTAACTATGTGGAGCAAAGGCCCTTTCTGATCCATGTCAGACAAGTTACACGAGAGAGAAACTTTCATGCGGTAAGGCACGGGAAACTTCAGGGTTAATTTGTTACCTCAGCATAACTTGGTCCATCTTTTTTTTTTTTTTTAAGATTTTATTTATTTATTTGACAGAGAGAGACACAGTGAGAGAGGGCACACAAGCAGGGGGAGTGGGAGAGGGTAAAGCAGGTTTCCCGCTGAGCAGGGAGCCCGATGTTGGGCTCTATCCCAGGACCTCAGATCATAACCTGAGCCGGAGGCAGATGCTTAATGACTGAGCCACCCAGGCGCCCCATAATTTGGCCCATCCTAACTAATTCAGAATTCCATCACATGCTATACCGCAACAAAGAACCATTTTTCATTTTTTACAAAAGGGCATATGTGATGTGATAGGCTGTCAACAAAAGTCTATCAGTGGTATTTCTAGCTTCTATCTAAACAAAGTTTAAACCAACTCCCTGTTCATTTTATTTTATTTTTAAGATTTTATTTATTTATTTGACAGACAGAGATCACAAGTAGGCAAAGAGGCAGGCAGAGAGAGACGAGGAAGCAGGCTCCCTGCTGAGCAGAGAGCCTGATGTGGGGCTCCATGTGGGGCTCTATCCCAGGACCCTGGGATCATGACCTGAGCCGAAGGCAGAGGCTTTAACCCACTGAGCCACCAAGGTGCCCCTTCCTGTTCATTTTAGAAGCTGAAGAGAAATCCCAGAACTGTTGACTGGATAATGCAAGATTATGTCCATTCTTTCAAAGATCCTCATTTCTCAACTTTATTTTTTTATTCTTAAAGTTAATGAAAACACTCTTTCTATACATATTTCTTGCATAATTCTTTAAGTTAATAATTTATAATTTTATAATTATAATTTTCTAAATTTCTTTATAATTTTCTTTATAATTTTATAAATTTTCTAAATTTTTTTATAATTTTCTAAATTTCTCCTAAATTAATACTCTCCCATTTTATCAGATAATTTTTTTTAGATATTGGTTAATTTGAGAAATTGATTATAACAAATATTCCTCATTCATGCATTTAACAAATTTTAATTGAGTCCCTACTGTGTTTTAAGCATTTTGATAGGAGCCAGGGACATAATGAAACAAAGCCAGCACTCACTTTCATAGTTACAGTTTTGATGCCACCTGGAACATACTTACCTGGGGTCAAACTCAGTTTTGAGACCTTGAGAGATGGGAAATTACTTAACTTCTCTTTGCCTTATTTTCTTCAACTATAAAATAAAAACAGGGATGCCTGAGTGGCTTAGTTGGTTAAGCATTTGCCTTTGGCTCAGGTCATGATCTCAGGGTCTTGGGATGGAGCCCTGTCTGGGCTCCCTGCTCAGTGGGGAGCCTGCTTCTCCCTCTCCCTCTCCCTCTCCCCACGGCTCATGCTCTGTCTCTTCCTGTCTCAAATAAATAAATAAAACCTTAAAAAATAGATTAAATTAATAATTCATACCTTGCAGATTACTATGTTAAATGAGACAAAGTGGAAGTCTGGTTTTAGTTAAGCTTTAGAAATGTACTCAGACTCCCTTAAAGAGAAAGAGGTTTAATTATAAAAACAGAAACCACAAAATATGTTATTATGGCAGCTGGAGGGACAAGGGACCGGGTAGTCTCTGCATTACACACTTGTGTCTGCTTCTGTCTGTGTGTTTACTGATTTCTTCCATTACCTTGCTTGTTCTTACTCCCTACTCTGTAAATCTGTTCTCAAGCTTAAATTATTCGTGGTTTCAGTCTCTTCATAGCTTCAGGCTATATGCTCCTTATTGCTCTGAACTTAGTTTCTCTTGATGCTTTTTCTCTTTAGCCTTCACATATAACTAAATAATTAATTTCCCTTTTCTAGTTCAAACTTCCAGGACAATCTGTTGGACTGATTCATTCATTCAGGCATGCAGATTTATATGAACTATCTACTATGTGTAGGCAGTGTACTCCCATGATAATTTGGGCCTCCTTTTAGAACCTTCTGAATTATCCTTCCACCATCATTCTGAAAATGTCTGTTTCCCTGGAAGCTTGCTAGAGATGCTGAATTTGGCCTCTACTCCTGGTCTACTAAATCAGAATCATTTTAACTAAATCCCCAAGCGATTTGTACGAGTGTTCAAGTTGGAGGAGCACTGTCTTAAGCTTCTAGTTCTCAAAGCTGACAGTACATTGGAAAGAGATTGGAAAGAGCTGGGGACTAAAAAAAAAAAAAAAAAGAAAAAAAAATTACGATGTCTGGATCTCTTCTGCAGAGGTTCAGATTTAATTTTTCTGGGGTGTGGCCTGGCATTCAAAAAGTCCTAGATGGCTCCAGTGTATGGGTAGGTTTGAGAATCACTGAACCAGTCCTGTGTCTCCATGGACAATTACCTAGAGTAATTGCTTCATTTCTCTCTAGGCCAGATTCTTCCTATCTTAAGTGAGGATACCCTGTTTACCTCGGACTTGTTCTGAGGGCCAAATGTGATCACACGTGTGAAACTGTTTTGAAATGTGTGCCTAGAAATCCCATGCATCACTTGACTTCTCTAAACCCATCTTCGCATATATAATTGGGGGGAGATGCATTATCAAATAGGGGAATTTAAGTAAAAATGAATGGAAAACAATGTAAAGGTTAACATTATGAAGCTCTATCATTGTAAAGCTAGCACGAGTAAGCTTTGTTACCATTTCACTTACCAGTAACCGAGAGGTTAAGTAACTCCCAAGGCCCCGAGAGCTGTTAAAAAAACATTATTCGCCAGATGCTCTTTAAAAAAGGGCGGGTGGGGGGGGGAGACTTCACTTAAGTCCACTGCAACTGGGATTAAGGCTATTGCAAGGGGAGGAGAGACTGAATTCAACTCCAAATACAGCGGAGACCAGTGGAGGTTTACAGCCAGGGGGCGGAGTGAGGGAGGGCACGGAGACTCCGAGGAAGTCGGTTAGACCAGGAGAGGGGGAAGAGGAACTTGAAACCAAGGACGGAGGAAGGGGAGTCCCTTTAAGAACCACGGGTGGAGGAAGAGGAACTTGATCACATACGATGGGCGAGAAGATTCTCGGTTAATTAGTTCCGCAGGGGTCTTCGGTGAAACCCGGCTCAGCAGGCCGAGGACGAGGCCTAGTCTAGAAACGCGCTCAAAACAAATCTGAGCAAAGTTTGCAGCACGAGTGTGTCTGCTGAGGCGCGCGCGGGGACCCAAACCGGACGGGTCCAAGTCCCCAGGCCTTGCTGACCCCACACCCCCCGTGTTAGGGGCTAACAGTAAAACCCCACTGCGCCAGCCACATTGGACCCAATGTGGCTGGCGCAGTGCAGCCCTGAGGTAGGACTACGAGCTGCGTTACAGCTTCAAACGAAATCAACCCCAAAACCGTGAGCTGATTCCCTTATCCCCCCCGGAGCCTCCCGGTTCCAAACTTGCCCGGGCAAGAATCGCCTCCACTGCGGACTCCGGGGCGGGTCCCGCACGCACCTGCCGCGCGCCAATCACAGGCCTGCGCGCAGGGGCGCAAGCGCTACGGCCCTGGGCGGGGCCTCATCGCTCACCAATCTCCACCAGCCTGCGGGCCTCGAGTCCCCCTGAGTGGCCCCGCGGGGATGACGTTGATGGCCGTCTCGGCCTATGGCAGCGGAGCCGGCCGGCCGGCGGGGCTTGGCGGAAGTGGTGTGGGCGAGGTGTCCCGCAGTGCGGAGAAGCGGCGCGCGGGAGGGTATTGGGCCCGCGAGCCGAGCTGCAGCCACTACTTTCCGTCCCTCTGGGCGGCAGGAAGATGACGCGCTTCGCTCTGACCGTGGTCCGGCAGTGAGTATTGCAGGGTGCCGCCTCGCCTTCTGGTCAGTGAGTTCTGGACAGGTTGACCAGACCGTTGCCCCTCCCCCTTGCTGTCCCCTCGTGGGGCGGGCTTGGACCCGGCTGTCTCGGAGATGTCTTCGCCAGGGCCGTCTCCCGCGGACACCCCCTTCCCCCGAGCACCGCCGAGCGAGGAAGGCGGGTCCTAAGTAGCCCGAGTCCCGCACTGCCGATGAGCGCACTGAGGTCCGGAGGCTCGCAGCCCCTCGGCGGAGTTAAAACTGAAGGAGGACAGCCCTGTCCCCGCACTTCCCCGGGCGCCGCTTTTTGCTGCGCGGCGGAGTCTGCGGGACGGCTCGCCCAAGGCAGATGTGTTTGTGCCGGCCGCCTCCCGCTGTCCTCTCTCTGCCCGTCTGCTGTCCCGCCTCGCTCGCCCGGGCAGCCGCAGGCACAGATCCGAGATTTACTTCCTCCCCCCGGAGATGACATTGCTGGCAGAGGAAGGGGGCCTCCGCCCTCGTCTCAGCCGACCGCACCGTCCCGAACACATATTTTTATCGTAGCATTACATGGTGGAGCGAAAGGCAGATATGTCTTTAAGTCTGTTATCTTTTTTCTTTCTGAACGCGGTTTGGCCGAGTGTTGATGGGAGTGCAGCCCAGGGTGGTTGAGAGCACAGATTTTGCAAGCGAGATAGACGTGGGTTAGAATCCGGGCTCTGGCTAGGAGGAACCTTGTAACCAGGGCTTCCGTGAACAGCCTCAATCTCCGGATGCATTCAGTGGGGTAATGATAATAATACCGACCTCACTGGGCTAGTGTAAGAACTAGAGGCAAAGGCGAAGTGTATAGCTCAATGGAGAGGAAGAAATAAATATATCTCAAGAATTAGATAACTTCTAATTCTCTAACACATCTCTAATAAAAATGTAGTTAATCCTCCATATTTATGTGTAGTTCTATC
The DNA here is from genome assembly GCF_002288905.1 of Enhydra lutris kenyoni. Lineage (NCBI taxonomy): Eukaryota > Metazoa > Chordata > Mammalia > Carnivora > Mustelidae > Enhydra > Enhydra lutris. The sequence continues at coordinate 5,354,493 of NW_019154153.1, forward strand.
AGACCAGCATCTTGTACACTGCGTTCCAGTGTACTGGGCTATACAGATAAATAAGATACCATTTTTTTACCTTCTGGAGCTCAGAAGAATACTAATAGGACTTAACCTGGTCAAGCTGACTTTAACTGCTATCTTTTTTTTTTTTTTTTAAGATTTTATTTATTTATTTGACAGACAGAGATCACAACTAGGCAGAGAGGCAGGCAGAGAGAGAGGAAGGGAAGCAGGCTCCCCGCTGAACAGAGAGCCCAATGCGGGGCTCGATCCCAGGACCCTGGGATCATGACCTGAGCTGAAGGCAGAGGCTTTAACCCACTGAGCCACCCAGGTGCCCCTTTAACTGCTATCTTTTTTTTTTTTTTTTTGGCCCTGTTCTTCCTTTATAGGAGGATAATCTTGGAAGTCCGCAGAATTTTCCCTTTAGGACTCACAGGATTTTGATGACTAAACCAGAAATTCTCTCTGTCTCTTCTTTCCCCACCCTTCCATTTTATAGAATGCTTTATGACCATTTTATGACCTACTTAACACCATATAGCTTATTGGTAGCAGAGCAGGAAATAGAGCCCTCATTTTCTAGTGTTACTGCACTTTTTGGATGTCTTGACTCAGGCAGCACCATGCCTGACATGTAAGTGAAGCTCAGAAGTTGTAGGAAATCTGGATTACACCATCCCTTGAAAAGTAAGGTGATGTCTAATTAGATTCTTGTTGGGCAGTACTTATATGAATCTGGATTTTGTCTCTTCCTGTTCTTAAAAGGGCCTTGGTTTTAAAAATTGATTCCTTAAAGATATCCTATGAAGAAACAGGGGCGCCTTGGTGGCTCAGTGGGTTAAGCCGCTGCCTTCGGCTCGGGTCATGATCTCAGGGTCCTGGGATCGAGTCCCGCGTCGGGCTCTCTGCTCAGCGGGGAGCCTGCTTCTTCCTCTCTCTCTGCCTGCCTCTCTGCCTACTTGTGATCTCTCTCTGTCAAATAAACAAATAAAATCTTTAAAAAAAAAAAAAGATATCCTATGAAGAATCAATTCAGAAGTGAGTCTTTATAAATTACTATGTGCCAGGCACCATTGTAATTAAGTTCTGACAACAATCCAGTGAGGTAAGAACTGCTTAGTTAGCAGGTGAGGGAACAGATGCTGAGGGCCTGTAACTTGTTACCTGGCTAGATGGGGGGCTGGGATTTGAACCAAAGGAGCATGACTCTGCAGCCCAGTCTCTCAACCATTGTACTCTTCTGCCTCCTGTTTTATTGAGTTAAAACCTAGTATTTGTAGATTGCTGGAGGGGCACCTGGGTGGCTCAGTGGGTTAAAGCCTCTGCCTTCGGCTCCGGTCATGATCCCGGGGTCCTGGGATCGAGCCTCGCATCGGGCTCTCTGCTCAGCGAGGAGCCTGCTTCCCCATCTCTCTCTGCCTACTTGTGATCTCTGTCAAATTAAAAAAAAAAAAAAAATATATATATATATATATATAGATAGATAGATATAGATATAGATATAGATAGATAGATAGATAGATTGCTGGAATATCACCAGCCATTTTCATGACTACTTTTTATTTCTGCTAATATAATTGTGAAAAGTGATATGAATAGTTTGCTTTGTTCTGTTTTATTTGTGGGAAGTAGAATAAAAAGTTTTGAAATAATTGGTAGGGTTATGGTTAACTCTGTTTGGATCATTCCTCTTTTCCCTTCTGAGTCCTCCAAACTAAGAATTGAAGATTCTTTCAGGGAAAGAAACGATTTCAAACTTGGCTAATAATAGTCACCATAGTTAAATACGATGACTCTTATTGGAATCCAGAAGATTGGGTCATTTAGCATAATATTGGGAATAGCACTAACCTTTTCCATGACCTGATTCTGTATAACTAAGATAGTCAAGTGCTTTGAAACTGATGGCATGATCAGTATTTTTTAAGAGATGGTTAATTTTATTGAGCAGTATCTTCAGATAATGCAAGAAGACTTTTGAAATGCAATCTTTTTAAGTTCAACCAAATCCTTCATGAATGTTGTACTGTTACTACATATGTGTTTTTCTTCATTATACTTATGGGTATGTATCATTTTTGGAATAGAATATCCAACATTCCAAACTTGAAGTCTTTTAATATTATTAAACTGTAGCCTCTTATGATCTTGTAGCACAGCATTGTTGAAAACCCCAAAATATGTAGGTTGGCATTTCCATCACCTATACAACCCATTGAAAGGCCGCAGTTCCCTTGAAATATTATTTGTGTGTGTTTGCAATTAGTTGCCTACAAAGTCATCCCATTTCACTTCCATTTTTATTTTTTTATTTACTTTTTTTTTTTTTAACATTTTATTTATTTATTTGACAGACAGAGATCACAAGTAGGCAGAGAGAGAGAGAGGAAGCAGCTCCCTGCTGAGCAGAGAGCCCGATGCGGGGCTCGATCCCAGGACTCCGAGACCATGACCTGAGCCGAAGGCAGAGGCTTTAACCCACTGAGCCACCCAGGCGCCCCAATTTACCTTTTTTTTTTTTTTTAATTTTATTTAGAGAGAGAGAGAGAGAGAGAAAGCGTGCACAAGCAGGGGGAGAGGCAAGCAGAGGCAGAGGGAGAAGTAGGCTCTCTGCTGATCAAGGAGCCTGATGCGGGGCTCCAACCCAGGATGCTGGGATCATGACTTGAGCCAAAGGCAGCCACTCAACTGACTGAGCCACCCAGGTGTCCCTTCACTTCCATTTTTAGCTGGCTCTTAAAACTTAAACAAATTTTTTACAAACTAAATTAAATTTACTTTTTTTTTAAGATTTTATTTATTTATTTGACAGAGATCACAAGTAGGCAGAGCAGCAGGCAGAGACAGAGGGGAAAGCAGGCTCCCCGCTGAGCAGAGAGCCCGATGCAGGACTCGATCCCAGGACCCTGGGATCATGACCTGAGCCTAAGGCAGAGTCTTTAACCCACTGAGCCACTCAGGCACCCCAATTAAATTTACTTTTATTGACTTAAAGGTGATTAGTAAAGTTATTGATAGCAAAACTGTTTCTTTCTTTCTTTCTTTCTTTCTTTTTTTTGTTTTTTACGCTACCTCTACTGGCAGTTACTTTTTGTTGAATGCCAATAATTGTTCTGGTCGTTAATAAAGCAAGTATAGTAAATGCTAGGTCATCTGTAAACTTTTATAAACATCTTTGTGATTGTTTTGTTACTGTGGTATTTGTTTTCTGAAAATACAGTTGATCAATTGGGAGACCGTTTACAACTAGGACTAACTTCTTTATAAACAAAAACATATCATGAGTTGGGTATGTTACATTTTTTCCCCCACAACCTATCTAGTGAGAGTCTCTGTGTTATTAGCCCTTAAAATCTTCTATATTTTTGAATGAATTATTTGATAGAGAGGAATTAGGATAAAGCTTTATTCATGATTAAATATCAGGTGAGGCTTTGCATTTCCATGTATGCTAAAGCATACCTATTTTGAAAACATGTCCCCAACTCTACTAATTTCTTAAGATTTATCTCCGTCTTGTGGCAAACAGTAGTTGTTGATTGAATTTGAATTCTTTACAGGGATATGAATGGGAAATTAAGTTTTAGAAATGACTCCTAAAGAAATCCCATAGCCTATAAACCAGAGCTAACAAAATACAATACCTTTCGAAGTGAAGAACTGTGTAATAACCTACAAAATGAATGATGCATATTTGGAGGGCCTATAAATGGCTGGTCATAAGACTCAACTTCTTGGCATGAGCATTTGGATTCTTCCAGAGTCGGGTGTTCTGCTTTGGAAATGGATCACACCGCAGGTTTTGAAAATGAGTAGTGTTATTCCTGACTCCTTCAAAATATATCCCTCTGACCTTTTGGCTTCCTCTACTTTCTCTACTGCTATCACAAGCCAAACTTTGGCTAAGGGAAGTAGATTAATAGTAAAACTATTTTAGCTACCTACTTTTCTTTCCTACTCCCAAAACAGACTTTTAAACATTTGCCTTAAGGATTTATATAAACCTCTTGATAAAGCTGATAAAAGCTGTAAAACTAAATATTTATGAAAGTTTGGGGGGAAAATTCTATTTCTAGGTTTCCCACTCTGTAATATTTATGAAGGGATTTCAAAGCAAAAAATGCCCAGCAGAACGCCAGCAATTGTTAATAATATAATCATGTTGGCGGTGGTCCCTATTGACTTATTGACTTATAGCTAAATAAAATCCTTCATTATATCATTACTGTCGTTTTCTCCCTTTGTCAAAAATAGTTAGATGGTGTGGCAGTACCATTAGAAAACCGTCAGAGTACTGGTATTACATTTTTATATTTTTATATAAATAAAATTATATATATAATTATATATAATATAATATAATATAATAAAAATTATATATAAAAAATTTTATATTTTATATATTTATGTTATAGTATAACATTTTGATAATAGAATCTTTTATATTGGGGCACCTGGGTGGCTCAGTGGGTTAAGCCTCTGCCTTCGGTTCAGGTCATGATCCCAGGGCCCTGGGATCAAGTCCTGCATCGGGCTCTCTGCTCGGCGGGGAGCCTGCTTTCTCCTCTCTCTCTGCCTGCCTCGCTGCCTACTTGTTTGTCAAATAGATAAATAAAATCTTTAAAAAAAAAGAAAATCTTTTATGTTATTCTGCATCTTACCAAATCAGCTATTGAGTTTAAACTAAAATTGTGAGCTGTCTTTTTAGCAAGCATACAAAAAGTTCTGATCTGTTGAATTTGTATTCGTAACAGCCTGCACTGGCAAAATTATTACATTTCTGGCGCCTGGGTGGCTCAGTTGTTAAGTGTCTACCTCCGGCACAGGTCACGATCCCAGGGTCCTGGGATCGAGCCCTGCATCAGGCTCGTCGGAGGGAAGCCTGCTTCTCCCTCTCCCACACCCTCTGCTTGTGTTTCCTCTCTCTCTGTCTCTCTCTCTGTCAAATAAATAAATAAATAAAATCTTTAAAAAATTATTAAATTTCTCCTCATCCTTGATTTTAAATTTATAAAATGAGCAGGAGAGCATAAAGTAGGCAATAAAGTAGGCAGAAGCTTTTGAGGTTCCTGTATAAAAGTAAACATGGTATAGGGAAGGTTCTTTGAATTTTGCTGGAAATTGAATTGGCTACAAAGCTACTGTCTAAAGAGGACATTACTTGTATTTAACAGCAGTTTTTTATTCTTGATCTCAGCAAGATTATGAGGCTGAGACAGGAAGTGCACCCAATGTTTGGGAACCATTTTCTGTATTAGAAATGACAATTTCTTCATCCTCACCCTGGATGCTTTATCTATCTGAATGGTAGAGATTAATGTCCTCTTTCACATCTATTTTGTATGATTCTGAATAAATTTTAGAGTATAAGACATTAATATTAACTACAACAGTGATAATAATGGCAAATCAGTGCTAAGTAGTTCTGAGAAAATGAATTTATTTGTTATACATCTTTTTTAAAGGATGTTATTTATGTGAGAGAGAGAGATAGCAAGAGAGAGCATGAGCAGGGGTGGGGGAGAGGGAGAAGCAAGCTCCCCGCTAAGCAGAGAGCCCAACATGGGGCTCTATGCCAGGGCCTGGAGATCATGACCTGAATCCAAGGCAGACGCTTAACCAACTGAGCCACCCAGGTACCCCTGTCGTATATTTTTTTAAAGCTACATCCACATATTTAGAAATCAAAACAATTTTCCCTGGTCTTAACCTCTTCTCCTCTCATCCCTTCAATGATCATATTTATTAGTTTCTTATGTATTCTTCCAGTGTTTTCTTTGTTTTATTTTGTGCAGGTCCAAATGTTTATTCTTATTTCCCACCTTTCTAAAAAGGTAACATTTTTTAATATTATCCTGCACCTTGATTTTTCCCTTTATTATATTTTGGAGATTTTTCCATGTCTTTACATAAATCACTCTCTTTTTAGGGGACACAGTTACGTAGTATTCCATTGTGTAGCTACACCACCATCTATTTGTTAATGCGACCAGTTCCCTATTAATGGACATTTAGGTTATTTAGCATCTTTTGCTATTAGAAAGAAAATCGTGACTGGCAATTGTTTTAAATATGGATGAATGCAGATATTCCCAGTTATGGGGTTGCTGGGTCAAAGGGCAAACAGATTTGTTATTTGGGTAGGTATTTCCATGGCCCTCCATTGGCTCAGTGCACACACTGAGGTTCTATTATTTCCCAGGGTTTTCTCCAGGTAATGGGCATGTTAAGGTGAGGCAACCTCTGGCTGTGCCTTTAAGGAGCTGGAGCCAGGTAGACACACAACTGAAAAAGTGAATTAGCATACAGGTGGTAACTTATAATAGTGGTGCTGGGTAAAATGGAAGCGTAACATTGTGGGCATTAAATGGGATAGGTAGGTGGGGAAATGCGCTGGGAAGGAAAGACTCCCACAGAGAGCTGGCTCTCTGTGTTGGGTCTTGAAGAACGAGAACGGATTTGCCGGGTTCAGCAGTCTATGTTTTAATAAGCCCTCCAGGGGATTTTGATAACACGCTCCAGTTTGAGGACCACTGCTATAAGCAGAGGTTGGCCAACAACTATTTCTGTAAACAAGGGACAGGGTTCCAGGCCGAGGCCTGGGTTTGTGATTCTGACTCTCAGGTCTGATGGAGTTCCTCTCTGGATCTGGGTAAATCAATCCCGTGTGAGTGCTTTTGTTTTGTTTTTTTAACTAGTGCTTTATTTAAAACAGAGCAAGGGGGATATGCCTTCACAGTAATCAGGGAAATACAAATTCGGATCAAACTGAGATAAACTGTTCTAGTGCCAGATTCGCACAAATGGGAAACTCTGACCTTGCAAAATGTTGGAGAGGATGTGGAACGCTGCTGGGGCATGTAAATTGCTATGACCACTGCAGTAACATCTAATAAAGTCGAATGTTTGCATACTCTGTGGCTCAGCAAGTCTAGTGCTAGGCCTCTATCACTAGGTGTGGGTTAGCAAACTTTTATTTAAAGGGAAGGAAGTTGTTTAGGCTTTACAAGCTGTGCACTCTCAATTCCACCAGTATAGTGTGAAAGAAGTCATAAACAACATACGAACACATGTGTGACTGTATTCCAATAAAACTGCTTATAAAAATAGTCATTTGTCATTCCTCGAGTGTTTCTCAAACATGAATGTGCATCGGAATCACCAGGTGGGTTTATTAAAACACAGATTAACTGGACCCCAACCCCTGAGTTTCTGATTCAGGGGTCTGGGGTGGGGCTGAGAATTTGCATTTCCAAAGCCCTCCTGCAGTGTCAGTGATGCTGATCCAGAGGCCACACCTTGAGAACCACTGCCCTAGAGAATTTGAGGCACTCTCTACAAGGATATTCATAGCAGCTTAGCTCTAAACTGGAAACAATGTAGATATCAAGAATAGAACATATAAATACATTGTGGTAAACTCTTAAGCACGTTATACAATCATGAGAAGGTAAGTAGCTGCCCTCAGCAACACTGATGCATCTCACAAACTATGTTAAAGAACAGAAGCAACACAGAAGCAATTCATTATAAGGTTCAAGGACAGGGGAACTAATCTGTGCCATACATGGGTGGGAAAGCCATGGAGAAAGGGGAAGCAAGTGGGCATCTAAATGTCCACGTTGTGGATCCCCTGGGGGTGGGATGACATTGTGATCAGAAAGAGACAAGGTCTAGGAGGCTGGTGGTGATCTGTTACCTTGGCTGGGGTCACCTGAATGTTGGCTTTATGGTATGTTATTTGTTTCTATGGTTTATTTCACAATTTTTACAGGATTTAAAATGCACTAAGTTGACTCTGATTTCTGGGTAGCTCTGTCCAACCAAGAACGACCTATAAATAGAACTATTGAGTGCTTACTAAAAGCTGAGCGGTTTTGAAACCCTTTATCTGCAATACACTTTGCCTGGCCTGTATTCATTCAGTTACCCAAAGAGTCCTATTTAAAGATTTATTTATTTTTAGAGAGAGACATAGAGCGTGCACACAGGTGAGAAGGGCAGTGAGGGGCAGAGGGAGAGAGAGGATCTCAAACAGACAACCCCCCCACTGAGTGCGCGCCTAGTGTGGGCTCGATCCCACAGCCCTGAGGTCATGATTGGAGATGAAATCAAGAGCCAGACACTTCACCGACAGAGCCACCCAGGTGCCCCAAGAGTCTTGTTTCAATAGGGCTATTATTGTCCCCATTTTACAGACGAAGAACAGAGGCACCCAAGCCTAACCGAGCTACTAAGGATACAGCCAAAGCAGTTTTGTTCCTCAGCCGGCTGTGTGGCAGTGAAGTTTACTTTAAAGGATTTTCACCTCTCATTGACATAGAATCATATAAATCGTGGGCATTTGATACCAAATGAGGAAACAACTTGATCTGAAGAAACCCATTCACTATTTTAACCTACCATTTCCAATTCTGTGTCCAGTGTCCATACAGAACAAACCAGCTCCTTTCTCCCAGTCTGCCACCCGTCCTTTGTTTCTCCGTTACCAGTGCCTGGTGCTCTACTTAGCACATAGAAAGGCTTCAAAGAATTTTCCACTCAGTTCTTGATAGCTTTTCATGTATTTGATTGCTTTTGTTGGAATACCCTGCTGTCTCTGGTCTGGTCCAGGTAGCACATCCCCTCCACTTTCTTACCCCTCCAGCCTCAAATGATGGTTGTTTTGTGATAAAGTTCCCAGTCTATTCCCTCTTCTGGTAACCTCAGGATTGATTTAGTTTTGGCTTTTAAATTCTTCAAACCACAGTCCCCAAACCTCAGTTTTTCAGCGTGGTCTGCAAGATAGTTGTCAGCATTACGAGAAAGAACAGCTTGAGATCTAGGAGCTAGGAGAAGCCAGGACATCTGAAGGCCTGTGGACTTCTTTCCTACTGAATTCAGGTTCCCTGGCGCTTGCTTATTCAGTCCAGCAACACACGGACTCACAGTTTCCTCGTGCTTGTAAAAAGAATTTTAGTCAATGTATTTATTTTCACAAGATTATTTAATAAAAATTACATATGTATTTTAATAGAATTTTCTTCTTACAGTTTACTTACGATTAGATTCATGATCTATACATTTTAATTTGTGACAGTATGAAATTCTTGGCTCATCAACTAAATACATTAGACAATTGCAAATAGCAGTTTAGAACACATGTTTACAGGTTAGATTATAAAGTACGCTACAGGGGCACCTGGGTGGCTCAGTGGGTTAAGCCTCTGCCTTTGGCTCAGGTCATGATCTCAGGGTCCTGGGATTGAGCCCTGAATCAGGCTCTCTGCTCAGCAGGGAGCCTGCTTCCCCCCCTCTCTCTGCCTTTCTCAGCCTACTTGTGATCTCTCTCTCTCTGTCAAATAAATTAATAAAATCTTAAAAAAAAGAGTATGCTACAGAGTCATATGCTACCTTTGTGAATATCATTACATTGATGGTTTACATCATTTCGTTGATTTTTTTTTTCTCATTTCAAAAATAACCTAATTTGGTAATAAAAGTTTTTTCCCCCCACCCTCTCTATTTTAGTGGTGAAACAAGATTTAACAAGGAGAAAATAATTCAAGGTTAGTATACTCTTAGCTTTTTCCTTTAGTGTTAATGTGATGTGTGAGTTAATCAGATTGGGTGGGGGAGGGTAGACCGGGGGCAGCTCTGTATTGTGAACAGCTTTAGAGAAAGTGTCATAAGCATGGAAATATGATCAGAGCAGATGGTCACCAAGAGGAATAAGTCTCTTAAGTGAACTGAATGTAAAGAACAGGATTCCAAGTTGTTTATAGGTAGCTTCAAGTGCCCAGTCAGCTGATTCAGGAGTTATGTTGAGTCTAGTAGTCTTAAAATATAACTTCTGTAACTTAAAATGATTTCATATTTGGAAACATGAAGGTTGCTGGCTGGTGTTAATGGTATTTTTCAGCTAAGATAGTTATATTATTTTTAGAATAACAAAGAAGAGGTTTTAAAAAGAGAATTCCTGGGACGCCTGGGTGGCTCAGTTGGTTAAGCGGCTGCCTTCAGCTCAGGTCATGATCCCAGCATCCTGGGATCGAGTCCCACATCGGGCTCCTTGCTCAGCGGGGAGCCTGCTTCTCCCTCTGCCTCTGCCGACCTCTCTGTCTGCCTGTGCTCATGCTCTCTCTCTCTCTAACAAATAAATAAATAAAATCTTTAAAAAAAAAAAAGAATTCCTATTCTCACGCGGGATTCTTACTTTATTCTGACAGATTCTTCCTCCCTTGTTCTGCTAATTTGGGTTCAGACCTTTTAATCTCCCTATGATCCAGCAAGGCTGGCTTTTAAAAAATATCTTGGGTAAACTCTCAGCCAGACAGGCTATTTCTGTGCTGTGATTATAAAAGCGTTTAGCTTTATTTTTTTGCTTAGGGACATCTGGAGTTTGCAGAACCTGATTTTCATACCCAGGGTGCCCCACTCCCTCTTCTGAAAACTAGTCTGATAATTAAATGAACCCTTTGTTTCCAGTGACATGTACCCCACCCAAATTAGCCTCTGTACTTCCTGTGCCTTATCACCCTGTCTTTTAGTACTGCTCACCTGTCTCATTTCATTAGACACCGACAGTGGGGCAGCAATACAAATTTTTGTGGTCTCAGCTGGTTTTGCTATTTGTTTTGTGTACATTCCCTACCTCTGTCAGTTAGATGTTTATTAGTTCTTTAAGTTAAAACATTCAAACCTGGGCACCTGGGTGGCTCAGTGGGTTAAAGCCTCTGCCTTCGGCTCAGGTCATGATCCCAGGTCCTGGGATCGAGCCCCGCATCGGGCTTCTGCTCAGCGGGGAGCCTGCTTCCCTCTCTCTCTGTCTGCCTCTCTGCCTACTTGTGATCTCTGTCTGTCAAATAAATAAAAAAATTAAAAAAAAAAACATTCAAACCTTATATATTTCCAAGTGCCATTTTTGTTGCATAACTACAGTGTTGATATGTAGTCATTTCATAGGTATTCAGCACCAGGTGTCTTAAATTCCCACTATGATTTCTTCAGTGCCCAATGAATTGTTTAGAACTGGTTTTTACATTTCTGGATGACTGGACTTTTTGTTTCTGCTTTTCATCTTTTATGACTGGCTTCCAGTTACATTTTGTATTCTGATAAGATGGCTTATTTGATGATCCTCTTTGCAATCTGTTAACATGCTCAGTGTTTATACATCTACCATTGTGTGCTTGAGAACAAGCTATGTTTTCTGATTATTGGGTTTGGAGTTATAGGTCAAATAATTAACCTCTGTTTTGTTGTTCAGATCTTCTTTGCTTTGCTAATTTTGTAAATTTACTGATTTGCCTGCATGACCGAAATACCAGTTTATGGGTGAGATGTGGGATTTGCCATGGTGATGGCCAGCTTATAGTTTAGTACCTGACATTCTGTCAATTTGTGCTTTATGTGTTCTGCTCTGATATAGTTGAGTATATTTTATTAGGCACATACACAAGTTTAAAAATTGTTCTGTCTTCCCAGTGAATTGGGTCATTGATTATTTATAATATCCTCCCGATCCTAAGACTTTCATCATAAAGTCTTGCATTTCTGAGTATAATATAGCTTCTCTGGCTATTTTGGGCTCGGAATTTGCCTGGTATGTGTTAATCTCTTGCTTTCCTTTCAACCTTTCTGGGTGCTGATGGCTTAAGCGTTACCTCATAAATACTACGGAGCTGATTTTGGTTCTGTCCCCCCACCCTTTCCCTACTGGCTTTGGAATGATAAACTATTTCCATTCTTTCAATGGTTACCTTTAAATTTTTACCATTCATATCTAATGAAGTATAGTATCAATTATCTCCTTTCCCCCCAAAATACAAGGAACTTATATGACTGTTGCTTAGTATCTTAGTCCTATCCTTTTTAAACCACAGGACATAAGCATTATTGTTTGCTTTGTTATTTAGACAATGTTTGTTTACATTTACAAATATATTCACCGGTTTCTCTCCTCCTCATTTCTTTTCCATCTCAGACCTTCATTCCTGAAGTGTCTTCTTTGAAAGGTCCCCTAGGCAGTTAGTTGCTGGTAAAGATAGTTTTAAGTGTTTTTATTCCAAACAATTCTATTTCTATTCTATTCAACCTTCTTTAGCCTAGATAATTTAGACTGACAGTTCTCTTAGAATTTGGAAGATACTGTTGTGCTGTTTCTTTGGCTTCCATTGCTCCTGTTAAGAAGTCTTCTCAGCCAAATCTTATTCCATGGTAGGTAATCAGTCTTTCTCTGCATCTACTTCTGAAATCTTTTGTTTGATTTTAGTATTCTATAGTTTCCCTTAATATATCTAGGATAGATTTTTTTTTTCTTTTAATTTATCCTGCTTGGTGTTTTCTTTATCTGTAGATTCATGTTTTCCATCATTTCTGGAAAATTCTCAGCCATTATCTCTTCATATTTTCTCTCTTCCATTTTCTTTCTTCTTTCTGGAGTGCCGGTCAGATGTATGTTAGGGAATATCATTCTGTCATTCATGTCTCTAATAGAAGTGAGATGTGTTTCATCTCCTTTATGCTGCATGTGGGGTAATACCTCAGCCCTGTCTTTGAGTTCAGTAAGCCTTTCTGTGACTGAATCTCCCTTTATTCCCTGAGGGATTATTTCCTTCCTCAGCAATTCATAATATTTTTCATTATTAAAAGATCCATCTGGTTCTTTTAGAAAGCTCCCTGGTTGTTTTTGATGGTTTCTTGTTAACTGCTAATTTTTGGGATTCCATCCTTATGTTTTATTTACAGTTTGGAGTCTGTATCTGCTGATTTTAATGTCTGAAGTATTAATTATTCTGAATCTGCTTTTTGTTGTTTCTGCTGACTTTCATTCACGATGGATAATTTTCTTGTATGTTAAGTTAATGACTGAACTATTATTTGCTCTTAGTAGGAAACTTGTTAGCCTTTATTCAGTCAGATTTGCTCTGAAGCGAATTTGCATTGGATTTTAATATATACTATTGACCTGACACTATACTAGCTTCCTTGTAGGATCTCTGGCTTCCAGGAATGCTGAGTTCAGTCCTCCCCACCTTGCTGTGCCACACAGTAGTCTCCCTCCCCCAGCTGCTCGCTTGCTTGTGCTGATATCCTGGCAACTCCATATTTTTAATGTTAATATTCAGATTTCAACTTAGGGTATTTTGGTTGCTTTGCATTTCCTCTTAGAGATTTTCCTGTGAGCAGCAAACACACACATACACAAACACAACCATTTAGTTCTTTTGCAATAGAAGGACCCTTTAGCCCTTCTCCTGAAAAGGAAGGTTCCAAAGTTGTTGTTGTTGTTAAGGAAAAGGAAGGAAGGAGGAAGGGAACAAGAGTGAGGGGCAATAATACAATATTGAGCATTTGGGCAGTGGAGGTAAAGAAGGGAAACTCTTTAGGTGAGGATCCTGCCTTTCAAATGCAGCACCTGGGTTGAGAACGTAAGATCAGAGCCAGGATTAATAAAATACAGCTAATGAGGGGATGGACAGACATGAGAGAGGGGAGCTGGAGACAAATGAATATTCTCATCATCATCTGATTACCTTTAGGCAGACATTCTTTTGGGAAACATTTGAATACCTAAGCCTTTATAGGATTATAGCTTAATTTTACTTCCTTTTTTGGTTCTCTGAAAAATTATATAGAAGGGTACCCAAGGAAATCTTTTAATAAAATGTAGATAAATTCCATTTATATTTTCTTACATGTGATTTGTTTGCATCGGTTATATTTACATTTGAGTGTTCTTATTCCTTCTCTGACTACCACAGGACAAGGAGTAGATGAGCCTCTTTCAGAAACTGGATTTAAACAAGCAGCTGCTGCTGGCATATTTCTTAATAATGTGAAGTTTACTCATGTTTTCTCCAGTGACCTCATGAGGACGAAGCAGGTAAGTTTAAAGTCAAGGTTGAGACTGATGAGTCAAGAGTCTCAACAATTATAACCTTAAAAACTGCTTCCAGAATCTGTAGGAAATTCAGTCACACGCAGATACCATCCCCAGTCCTCTCCTTCCCCACCAACAGAACTTCTTTCTTTTCATTTTACTTTTGTACTTTATTTTATTTTGGTAATCTTTAAATTAAAGTAGCTTGGGGAAAATGTCTAACAAAGTATCTTTACAAAGACAAAGAAGGTTTATGAGAGAGAGCCAGCAGAAATACCAGACAGGAGAATTTAACCCACAAAGACATCAAATATTGGAATCCAGACACAGTTAAAAAAGAAAACAACTATGTTACTGTAAAGAAATAAAAGACATGTTTGAAATATCTTTAGGGAACAGATTAGTACAGTTTACTATATAAATGACCCCAGAGAATTAAAAAGGAACCAAATATATTTCTAAAAACTCCATGGAGGGAATAATTCCCCATGAGGGAATAACAGGCTTGGAGTATAGTCTGCCTGCATATAAGCCACTAGTGAAACAGAACAAAATTTGTGAAACAGCTGTTTGCAGACATTGGACTTCAGACAGTGTGGGCCTGTGATCCCCAAATGAAGTGAAACAAATGAGGTGAGCCTTGGATTATCCTGGTCTTCCACCTGATGCAACTTTCTGATGCTGGTAGGAGAAGCCAGATAGAGCCAGTGGCCTCAGTGAGTTGAGAAGATAGCACTTGGGATTTGGGAAGATTAAATAACTAAAGATTGTGGATCAGAGTGTTGAAAGAGGGAGCTACACAGAGAAAGAACTCTAGAAATATGGATAGAGAACCCCTAAAATCCTTAGTGGACTAGAGTCTGCATGTGCATAGGTGAAATTGCATGAGGCCAGGTGTAAAACAACTATGGGAGAGAACGGTTGCTGGGGAGCCAGAAGCCAGACAATGTCAAGAACTCCCACAGGTTGGGAATCATTTGAGTTGCTACCATCCAGAGTGGAGAGATTTTTTTAAATATATCAAACTATGCAGTGGAAACTTCAGAAAAATCACACCTTAATAGTGAGGCTGATCTGTGCTCAGAGGAACACAATGAGGAAAGAAATAGAAGATATAGAAAGAACCAAATCACACCTTAACAGTGAGGCTGATCTGTGCTCAGAGGAACATAATGAGGAAAGAAATAAAGATACAAAAGAACCAAATTCACCTTCATGAGATCAAAATACAATATTCTGAAATGAAAATTTGACAGGTGGGGCGCCTGGGTGGCTCAGCGGGTTAAAGCCTCTGCCTTTGGCTCAGGTCATGATCCCAGGGTCCTGGGATTGAGCCCCACATCAGGCTCTCTGCTCAGCAGGGAGCCTGCTTCCCTTACTCTCTCTGCCTGCCTCTCTGCCTACCTGTGATCTCTGTCTGTCAAATAAATAAATAAAATCTTTGAAAAAAAAAAAAAGAAAAAAGAAAATTTGACAGGAGGGAATTACTAGCAGGTTAGACACTGTTGAAGAAGAGGTCAGTGAACATGAAGTCATAGAAATTTGAAATAGAGAAACAACATCCCCAAATTAAGAAACAAGACTAAAAATGGAAAAATGGGGACACCTGGGTGGCTCAGTTCGTTAAGTGTCTAACTCGTGATTTGGGTTCAGGTCATGATCCATGGGTTGTGGGATCGAGCCCCATGATTGAGAAGGGAGTCTGCTTGAGATTCTCTCCCTCTGCCCTTTCCCCCACTCGTGTGCACTTATGCTCGCTCGCTCTCCCCCCCCCACCCCGTTTCAAATAAATGAATAAATCTTTAAAGAAAAAATGAAGAGCCTCAATTGGGGGGCCTGAAGTAGACCCACACCTATATGGTCAGGGTGTTTTTGTTGTTGTGGGTTTTTTCTTTCTTTTTTTTTTTTAATTGGTTTGGGGTTTTTTGGTCAATGGGTCTTTTTTAGTCCTCTCATTATTATTTTTAAAGGAGTCTGGCTAAAGGTTTATCAGTTTTATTGATCTTTTCAAAGAATCAGCTCTTGGTTTCATTGACCTGTTTTATTCTTCTTTTAGTTTCTACTTCATTTATTTCCGCTGTTTATTATAATTTCCTTCCTTCTGCTAGTTTTAGGTTTTGTTCTTTTTCGAGCCCCTTTAGGTATAAGTTAGGTTGTTTATTTGAGATTTTTCTTGCTTCTTGAGGTAGGCCTGTGTTTCTATAAACTTCCCTCTTAGGATAGATTTTGCTGCAGCCCAAAGGAAAATCTTGGGAAAAATCGTGGACCCTTGTGTTTTCATTTTAATTTGTCTCCATGTATGTTTTGGTTTCCTCTTTAATTTCTTGGTTGACTCACTCATTATTTAGTAGCGTGTCTTTTAAACATGTGAAAGAGCATGTATTTGTGCCCTTTCCAGATTTTTTCTTGTGGTTGATTTCTAGTTTCATACTGTTGTGGTTAGAAAAGATACATGGTGGGACTTTGGTCTTTCTGAATTTGTTGAGACTTGTTTTGTGCCCTAATAATGTGCTCTGTTCTGGAGAGTGTTCCATGTATACTTGAAAAGGATGTGTAGTCTGCTGTTTTAGGATAAAATGCTTGAATATATCAGTCTGTTAAATCCAGTTGGTCCAGTGTGTCATTTGAAGCCACTGTTTCCTTGTTGATTTTGTTTAGACGATCTGTTGATGCAAGTGGGATGTTAAAGTCCCCAACCATTATTGTATTCCTATCAATTACTGCCTTTGTGTTTGTTATTAATTCACTTATGTATTTGCATGCTCCCTTGCTGGATGCATCAATATTTACAATAGTTTTATCTTCTTGTTGGGTTGTTCTGTTTATTATTATATAGTATTTTTCTTTGTCTCTTATTACAGTCTTTGTTTCAGTCTATTTTGTCTAATATCAGTCTTGCCCTCTAGCTTTCTTTTGACACCCATTTGTATGATAAATGTTTCTCCATCCCCTCACTTTCAATCTGCATGTGTCTTTACATCTGAAATGAGTCTCTTGTGGGCAGCGTATAGATAGGTTTTTTTTTTTTCTTTAATCCATTCTGTCACCCTATTTCTTTTGATTGGAACGTTTAGTCTGTTCACATTCAAAGTAATTATTGACAGGTAAATATTGACTCTATCTTGATGAAGTCCCAGTAATCCATTTTGTGTGTTCTTCATTTCTGATTGGTTCTTTCTTTGTGTTAAATGCCTCACTGATGTCCTCCACTTTTTTCTCAACTCCAGTGAGTATCCAGTGAGCGTTGCTTCAAATTCTCCATGGGCTGTGTCACTTATCTCCATTTCACTTGGGTCTCTTGCTGTGATCTTGTCCTTTTCTTTCATTTGGGGCATATCCCTGTCTCCTCATTTTGTGTAACCCACTGTGTCTATTTCTGTGTATTAGGAAAGTCAGCTACGTCTGCTGCTGTTGAAAGTCATGGCCTCATGACGAAGAGGTCCTCTAGCGTCCTGCAGCGCAATGTCCCCTCTTCATCAGCACCTGGCGCTTCAGGGGTGTCTCCTATATGCTGTTGGCACCCTGCTGTCATGGCTGAGCCGCTTTTGCCTTCAGACCAGTCATGTGCAGTGACTCTCTTTGCCTGTTGTGCGCAGGGTTGGTCCCTGTGTTGTTAGCGGGCCAGTTTGGCGGGGCCACCTTGGGCTTGAGTTGAGTCAGACCAGGCATTTGCCAGAGCTGTGGTAGCACCAGACTGCAGGGCGATCCCCCCCTCCCTCACCTTGTTGTCCTCCAAGAAGCTTTCATTGGTGGGCCGGCCTGCTGGCAGACCGGTTATCTGCCTTCATCCCACTGCTGGGGCCACAGTCTGATACATGTCCAGGGCAGGAGTCACTTTGGAGTGGCACTGGCCACTGCCTGGGCTCCTTACACACTGCCAGACCCATGGCACCACCCTGGTTGGGCTGGGCCAACATTGTATTGGAGGCGGTGGATCCCCAAGGTGCTGGGGGGTGGGGTGGCAAGTTAGTAAGTTGGTAGTGATGCCTGCCTCGCTGGGTCCCACCGGGGCCATGTGTGAATGCTGCGGGGCCCTGGGTGGGAGATGGTGCATGTCAGCCCCAATTTGTTCCTGGGGGAGTCTCCTCGTGACTGCTGCTGCTCTGGACTTGCCCTGAGATTGGTAAATAACTCTCTCTGCAGTATGCTGCAGGCATTTTTCAGACTGCTGCTTCTGTGCTCTGTCTTGTTGCACAGTTTGTTGTGCTGTCTCTTTAAGGGCTTGGACTCGGCTTGCTCTTGCTCTCAGGGCTCTCCCAGAGCCAATCTCTTGGTTTTTTAAATTCCAGGTTTTAAGCCAGGCAATTTGTAAAAACTCACAAAATTCGGACCCTCTGGTTTTCAAAGCCAAATGTTATGAGGGATTTACCTTCCCCACACGTACTTCCTGTGCCTCCTGATGTGAGGGTCTGTTTCTCTTCCTTCTCCAGGCCTTTGGCTCCCTCCCTCCTGTGGGTGGCCTGTGGGTCTGTTTCGTTCCCCATCACATCTCTGTCCTTTCTACTCTACGGTCCTCAGTGTGGCCTCTTCTCTACCGTCAGTTGTGGAATTTGTTCTGCCAGTCTTTGGGTCATTTTCTGGGTTACTTACACTGATGTGAATGTTACCTAGTTGTATCCATGGGAGAAGGTGAACTTAGGTTCCTACTTCAACATTTTCCCTGGAAGTCAGAATCTTTTTTATCAGTTAGGTTTTGACAAGGGTCCCAAGGTAATTCAGCACGTGAAAGGTATTCTTTTCAATAAAATGGCCTGAAACAATGGGCTATCCATATGGAAAAATATCAACTTTGGCCTTTACCTCCTATAACACAAAAATTAACATAGTTGATCTCAGCACAAATCTGAAAGCTGAATCTGTATATTTTCTATAAGAAAACAGAAAAAAATCTTTATAAGTAAGATAAATTTATACAAATTTAGTATATATACTAAATATAGTACTTTGTACTATAAATTTAGTACAAAGCATAAATAAGATGCAGTTGGGAGAAAATTATAAATGTGTATATTACATATATAACATGTGTGTATATAGCTGACAAATTATCTAGGTTTATTTTTTATTTTTGTTTATTATTATTATTTTTTTATTAACATATAATGTATTAATAGCCATAGGAGTACTGGTCTACGAATCGCCAGGTTTACACACTTCACAGCACTCACCATAGCACACGCTTTCCCCAATGTCCATAACCCCACTGCTTTCTCTCTGGGTTAACTTTTTAATCTAAATTTTATCTAATTTTTTTTCAACTCAGTAATTAGACAAACACTCACTTTCAAATGGAGTTGAATTTGACCAGGCACTTTTTAAAAGAAGAGACAATATGGAAAGTCAGTGAGCAGATGAAAAGATGCTAGGTAGAATTGATCTTAACGGGAATGCAAATTAAAACCACAGTAAGATACTATTACGCGAGCATTTGAAACTGCCTAAAATAAAAAAGATAAAAGAATGTGGAACAACTAGAACTCCTACATTGCTATTGAGAATGTAAAATGAACAACTACTTTAGAAACCCGTGCACGTTTAACATATATTAATCATAGGATCCGGCAATTTCGGTCCTAAGAATTTATCCAGGAGAAATAGCATATGTTTACAGAAAGACTTGTATGTAACTTTTGAACACCCTTGTTTGTAATAAGCAAAGAATCGGATTGCCTGTGCTCAACAGTAGGTGAATGGATAAATGAACTGTGATACCTTCACACGGTGGACTACAGATCAGCAGGAGCATGGAAGAGTCTCAAAGACACGCTGAACAAAAAAAGCCAGGCACAGAAGAGTACATATTGGAGGATTCCATTTATGGGAGACTCTAGAAAAGACAGATCTAATCTTCAGTTATGTAAAGCAGATCCGTGACTGCCAGGGGCCAGGAGTGGGAGGGATTGACTGGGACAAACACGAAGGAATGTTTTAGGGTGACAGAATTCTTCCATATCTTGATTTTGGTGGTATTTAGATAGGTGTATACATTTTTTAAAACTCAGTGAATTGTACACTCAAATAGGTGTATTTTTTTTGCTGTAAATTGTACCTCAATAAAATTGGTTTAAAAATACAGAACAAGTAAATAAACCAAAAATGAAAACATCAGTGGATGTACTGAATTATAGATTAAACATGGCTGAAATAGTCGCTAGCTCATTAAGTAAATGCAAGATAGTAACTGAAATGTAGCACAACGTAATAAATTAAAATATAAGAGCTTAAAGGAAATCAAGAAATGATGAAGTCTGGTGTCTTTTAGAAGGAAATATTAAAATGGGAAAGGGGTCAAAGAAGTCACAGTTGATAATTTTCCAGAACTGTTGGTTCTAGTAAGTGTGAAAAATCCCAGTCAAGATAAATAAAAAGAAACTCATATCTATGCTTACAATAACAAAATTGCAAAGCTCCAGAGGATAAGAAGGACAGACATCATCCACTAATGGCCAGTATTAGACTCTCAACAAATTTGTTAGTATTAATAATTAGTTTTTATTTTTAACGTACTGAGTTTTAATAAAGACTAACTTAGAGTTTTATGTCCAGCAAAACATTTTCTCAAGTATAGGTGATATGAAGACATTTTGGACAAACAGGCTATAAAGAAACGTTGAAAGGATAATTGAAGAAGGAAAATAGTGCCAGAATGGAAGTCTGAGTTTCAGAAAAGAGTGGTGAGCAAAGACATTGGTAAAGGTAAAGATAAAGGTAAACAAATATTGATAATAGAGAACCATAATGATGACAATGTTTAGTGTATGGGGAGGGGATTAAAAAGGCAGATAGTGGACTTAAATTATTTCTACAGTTTTGCAAGTACCACGTCTTGCCAATCAAAAGTAACCAGGCACACCAGGAGAGAAAGGAATGTGAACAAAAATGAGCCCAAACAAAAGACAACAGAAAGAGCTGTTAGAGTTCTTTGATAACTGGTTACCAGACACAGACTTTAAAATAATCGTTGAATGCATAGATTAAAAAATGGCATTGAGAATTTCAGCAGACAACTGGAAACGATGTAGAAGAACAAAGTGTGAATTCTAGAAAGGAAAATGTAACTGAAATTAAGACTTGGTAGATGGGTTTAACAGTAATTTAGGCACACCTGAATGGAGAATTAATGAACTGGAACCTTTTCTGTAAAGGGCCAGATAGTACATATTTTAAGTTTTATGGACTGTATGTTCTCCGTCACAGTCGTTCACCTCCGCTGTTGTACTATGAGAGCATCCACAAATGATATGTAAGCAGTTGTTTTCTAATAGCTCTTCATTCACAACAAGCCACTGTCTGGATTTGGGATATGGTTTGCTGACCTCTGAACTAGAATATAGTGCAGAAGGAAATATCCAAATTGGTGTGAAGAGACAAAGGGTGAGCAGTACAGAAGAGAGGCAACTTTCACAAAGGAAAATTATTTTTATTTATTTTTTTTAAGATTGTATTTATTTGAGAGACAGAGTGAGGGAGAGAGCACAAGCAGGGGAAGTGGCAGAGGGAGAAGTAGACTCCCCACTGAGTGGGGAGCCCGACTCAGAACTCAATCCTAGGACTCTGGGATCATGACCTAAGCCAAAGGCAGATGCTTAATGGACTGAGCCACCCAGGCACCCCTCTAGGTTTTGTTTTGTTTTGTTGTTTTTAAAGATTTTATTTATTTATTGACAGAGAGAGATCACAGGTAGGCAGAGAAGCAGGGAGAGAGAGAGGGGGAAGCAGGCTTCCCGCTGAGCAGAGAGCCCGACTCGGGCTCGATCCCAGGACCCTGGGACCATGACCTGAGCAGAAGGCAGAGACTTTAACCCACTAAGCCACCCAGGTGCCCCCAGGTGGTTGTTGTTGTTGTTTTTACTATGATGTATTTTGACATTTTGGCCAGAATGACTATTTTTATGAGAAAAGAAACTTGTTTTTCTGCTTTCAGACTGTGCATGGGATTTTGGAGAAAAGCAACGTTTGCAAAGATTTGACAGTCAAGTATGATTCAAGACTTCGAGAAAGAGTAAGTAACTTAATTACATATTTTTCTTCACCGTGAGTTATCAGTAAATCACCTCAGTTTATCTGAGGCATTCTTTTTTTTTTTTTTTTAAAGATTTTATTTATTGACTTGACAGACAGCGAGAGAGGGAACACAAGCAGGGGGAGTGGGAGAGGGAGGAACAGGCTTCCCACTGAGCAGGGAGCCTGATGCAGGACTCGATTCCAAGACCCTGAGATCATGACCTGAGCCAAAGGTAGATGTTTAATGACTGAGCCACCCAGGTGCCCCTATGTGATACATTCGTTTTTGTTTTTGTTTTTTTAAAGATTTTATTTATTTATTAGAGAGAGACAATGAGAGAGAGAGAGCATGAGAAGAGGGTGGATCAGAGGGAGAAGCAGACTCCCTGCCAAACAGGGAGCCTGATGCGGGACTTGATCCTGGGACTCCAGGATCATGACCTGAGCCGAAGGCAGTTGCTCAACCAACTGAGCCACCCAGGCGCCCTATCTGATGCGTTCTTGTGAGGGATGTGGAACCAGCTCACACATGTTAAGAACCTGCTGTGTGACTGTGGCTTTACATGTGCTCATACATAGTATCTTATGTAATTACTGAATTTGTGTAAGGCAGGCATCCTACATTGTAAAAGCAACGTCTGCTCGTGAGAACTAGTGCAGGAGAGTGGAATGTAAAAGTGCAAAGTTCTCGTCTCAGCCTCCCTATCATACTTCCTGAGTTTAAGCTTCAATAGACTCTATTATGCCCATTTTATATCTATTAGAAATGAATCTTGATGAAATGGGGATCTAGCTAAAGCCACACTTCAATTGCAGATCTGCGATTTGACCCCACGTTTCCTCCTAGAGCGGCAGTTGTTGCTCCAGTGCAGGCCTGTAAGCAGGCTGATGTCCCTGGCAGCCCTGTGATTTCTTCTGTACTGGGGAGGAACGTCGAATGGCTGGGGCATCTCTAAAGAATTGCTTTTCATAATTTGCACGCGTTCTCTGTGCTCATCCAAAATATACACTACAACTTGCTCAGAGCTGCTGCTCAGAAAGGCTCACTCTGCGTGAGAAGCCATGGCCCAGTGCTAAACCAGCATTGTGAGTTCAGTGGAATGCTGGGCGGGGCCTGTCACCCACAGTGGGGAGAGTGGGAGCGTTGGCCGGGCTGTCTCTTCTCACTCCGTGCTCTCTTCTTGAGTAGCTCCATCCTCCCCTGTGATCTCAGTGGGTGTCCATGTATATATTTATGTTCAGCTGAGATCTCTTGCCTAAGCTCACGTATCAAACTACCTACTTTTTATTTCTGCGTGTGTGCCCTGCGGCTCAGTTGGACACACCTCCTCGTCTCTCCCCAGCCCCTGCTTTTACCCATTTGTTCAGACCACACGTTCTTGATGTGCACTTGCCCCCCACCTGCACATCCTACCATCTGCTGTTGTGTCATAGTTCCTGAGCGCCCCATCCCTCTGCGCACCCACTGCTGCTGTCCTGTACATTCAGTGTCCTCCGTCCCCTAGCTCCCTCGGAACAGCGATTCTCCTGTCCTCTGACTTGTGCTCACTCTTCTCATCTGATCTCCGTGCTGCAGCCGGAGTAGTCTGGAAAACGTGTTTGCTGCGCACCTGTGTAGAACAGTTCACTGTTTCCGTTTTACCTTCAGGAGCCCATCCAGGCTCCAGCCTGGCTTGTCAGCATGCTGCAGGATACGATCTGTTGCCTCCATCTGCCTCCTTCCTCTTCCCTGTGCTCCGCGCCCAGCCTTAATAATTCCAGCGAGCATTGGCATGGTGCTCCCCACACGCTGGCCCCGGTCCGATCCCTGCAGCTTTGTTAATCTTCACAACACCTCCCTGTCATGAAGACTTAGAAACCTCATTTTTCCAGCTGCAGAAAGCAAGGCACACAGAGGTCAAGTCTGCGCCCAGCATCCTAGAGTTAGTGTGTGGCACAGCTCAGATTCAGGCTGAGGCCACCCGGCCCTGGATTCCATGTTCTGGACTGCTGGTGACAGGCCTCTTGCGGATCTGCTCAGAGTCATCCAAACACCCTGTGCTCTTTCCTCCCTGAACTTCTGAATCTGTACTCCACTCCGCCTGGGATACGTGCTCTCCAAACCTGGCCAACTTCCGTTCACCCTAAGGCTTTGACCTGCTGCTGCCCCACAAATGCACATTAGCCGTCTCTGCTGTGTGTGTCCATGTCCAGTAGTTCCTTCCATTATGGCACTAGGTTAGTACCCCACACACTGCGGTCTCAGCAAGGGTGGGGAGCTGTGTGTCCCTCCTGGTCTCTTCACCGCTCTCGCCTCATTGCCTGATGTGTTCCAGCACGGAATATCAAATGAATGCATGTTTCTATTCTTAAAAAAACAAAGTAACAATGTTTAATGTTCTCCTTTATAATACAGGTTGTTCCAGTTATAGGTGAGGATGTGAGAATTTGAACTTGGGAATTGGAAGAGCACCTGACAACTGTGCATATGGTCTTATAAAAAAAACATTTCGTTGTAGGACTTCTGTCTGATGGCGATGTTAGAATTTTGGGGCACCATCAGCGTAAACCATAACAAGCGATTTATCTCAATATTTTATTAAATATTTTATTATGCAAGTAATCTGTTATCATTGTAGGGAATTAAAAGTAAGAACAGTTTGGGGAAAAATACAGTTCAAAATTTCTACCCTGCACAAATAACTGAACATGTTGGTATGTGTGCTCTTGACTTCTTTTCATGTTTGTCTGTCTATCTGATCGTGTACGCATTTTTCTAAATGTACCCCTACTATATGTGTTTTTTTAAAAAGATTTATTTATTTAACTTAGAGCGGGGGGAAAGAAGCACAACTTGGGGGAGAGGAAGAGAATCTCAAGCAGTCTGCTCCCCACTGAGCGGGGAGCCTGACACGGGGCTCAGCCTCATGACCCCGAGATCACGACCTGAGCTGAAATCAAGGGTCAGACGCTCAACTGACTAAGCCATCTAGGTGCCTCTCTATGTGTTGTTTTTTAACTAGTTTTTCTCCCTGTGTATTTCAGTGCTAATAAATGCACATGGATATGATCACCTAATTAGTGACTACATTATTCCAATATATGGATATTGCATAGCTACTACTGGTGGATTCCTGGGTTGTGACTAGATTGTGCACTGATATAAATAATGTTAAAATAAACCTTCTTTGTAGTTCTTTATACACACACCTAATACATTTCCTAGAAGTGGAATTGTTGAGTGTGTACTTTTTTTTTTTAAAGCTTTTTATACATATTGCTAAATTTCCCTGATGTAGGAGAATGTTTTTCTCATGAAAGACGTAGGAGAAAGTTTTTCTCACATAGACATTAGCAATTGGAAGTCTTCGGTCTTCTAATTTAACAGCTTCTGAAAGATGCCATTTTAATTTTTACATTATAGATTCCTGCTGCAGTACATTTCCTATTTCTTGGTCACTTGTATTTCTTTGGTGACTTCTGTGTCCCTGGCTGTGGCTCAGTCTTTATGAATCTATAGAGCTAATGAGCTTTGAAAACACACAGATCTGGGTTTGAATTTCAGCTCCACTGTATTGGCTGTGGGAATACTGACAAGTTGCTTAACCTCTCTGAAACTCCGCTTTCCCATTTATGAAGATGGAGCTGAAGATACCCATCTCGTAGTGCTGTTATTAGGATCAAATGAGAGAGTACGGATAGTACGTGCAGATAGGAGGTGACTGACTGAATCATGGTGCGCTTCGCGTGTTAATCCCTAGCCCTGGAGTCTGTGCAAGTCTCTGTATTTGTCCAATAAAGCCCCATTATCAGTTTAAAAGATATAATAAAGTGGAAGGAAACCAAGCTTCTTGCCACAATGATTGTTCCAAGTTTGTCGCAAGCATGTACTTAATCATTGTATCGCAAATTCACTTGAGGCACTTTTTTCTATTGGACCATTGCAGAAATACGGGGTTGCAGAAGGCAGGGCCCTAAGTGAGCTAAGGGCCATGGCCAAAGCAGCTGGGGAAGAATGCCCTATGTTCACACCACCTGGAGGAGAGACCTTAGACCAGGTACATAGCCCTGGGTGAACTTGCCAACATCAAAGTAGGTAAAATTGGGTTTCTTTTGTAAATGAAATATCTCTGAATCTTAGCTAAGCTGTTTGAACATTGGTTCCTAAAACAACTCTGTGTCGTGTTTTTGTTTTTCCTTTTTAAGCTGTCTTTCTTATTTACTGTTAAGTTGACAATCATTGCCAACACCGGACTTAAAGGACATGTGTTATTAAATGGTACTTGAAGAAAAGTCTTTGAATCTGCAGCAGTACCTTCAGCAGTGGTAGTAGTAGGCAGGAGAGCAGTGGGTGCTGTTCAAGGAGAGTGGTAGGCAAAACACTCGAGGCAAAATAATTCAAGACTCGCAACCTTCAAGTCTCTCCCTCCTGTGTCTTTAGCTCTGTAAGTGACCCCATCGCCGCGCTTGCCTTTCTTTGGAGTGTTCTGCTTTTGGCTTGCATTATTGGGAATTGCTTCCTCTATTTTTTATTTTCGTAATTTTCTTGGAAGGACTTTCTGTTAGTTTAGTCAAGGCAAGACATTGTGTCCTTGTCGGTGGTTGCTCTAACCGAACTGATGTGCTCTAGATGCAGTTACCTAGTTAACACTTCGAGGGGCTTCTTTTTTAGTTGTGAGTTGCCCTAACTAGATTGTAAACGCTTCAAAGTGAGGAATTAGAAATTGTGTCTTGTCCCCCAGTGTGCTTCCATCATTCCAGAAGTTTGGTAGGCATTTACTGCTGAGCGGATGACTAGACACAGAATCTTATCTGCTTCTGTAATCCTTCTGTTGACCTATTAGAAACATCCGGTCAGTCGTGTTTTATGTTTGTGTTTTAAGTCAGTCATTAATGCCACTTTATTTTAATTTCTTGTAGGTGAAAATGCGTGGAAAAGACTTTTTCGATATTCTTTGTCAACTGATCCTGCAAGAAGAAGGTCAGAGTGAACAGTTCTCCCAAGGAGCGCCGAGCAGCTGTCTGGAAACTTCTCTGGCAGAGATATTTCCTTTAGGGAAAACCTGTGCCTCTGAATCTAATTCAGACAGTGACGCACCAGCGTTAGTCGCCAGTGTCTTAGTTGTGAGTCATGGCGCTTACATGAAAAGCCTGTTTAATTATTTTCTGACTGACCTTAAGTGTTCCTTACCCTCTACTCTGAACAAGTCCGAATTTATGTCAGTCAGTCCCAACACAGGGATTAGTCTCTTTATCGTAAACTTTGAGAAAGGAAGAGAAGTGAATCCAACAATCCAGTGTGTTTGTATGTACCTACAGGATCATCTGAATGGAGGGACTGAAACTCGCTAAAATTTAAATCTACATCAAAATCTAGCAATTTTGAACTTCTGAGGGAGTGCCTTTGGCTTTTTTTTGTTTCCATCCTCTGCTAGTGCTGATTTGGAAACAGTTAAAAAGCTATTACAGCAGGTTATAAAGCTTGAATGGAATCATGGCCACAGAGAACACTAATGGAAACCATTTAGGACTGACTTATCTTGTCTTGAGTACACTTGGCATTTTCCAAAGTAATTTTACCACCCTGGTCAGTTACATATTTGGATTGTAAATGAAGCAAGGAATTCAGTATTGCAAATTGAGGGATACATGACCTTGTAACTATTTTTTTGCTTTTTCTTTATGTTGTTATTTTTCTTTTATATCTGAAAAATCTAGCCTGTTCTATTGGCTCTTGGTAAGATACTGTATGCTTTTTACTATATCACCCAGTGCTTAAAAGAAGGAACTATTTATAATTCCCATTGCATATTTATAATAAGAACATACTGTATTTTAAAAGTCCTTTAAATTAAAAATTCTTAACCATCCTCCGTTTTGTATAAAGCAAAACGACACTGAAATTTTTAACTGAATTTTTTACTATGGAGGGTTTGAAATATGGATGAATGGAGATCATGGTTGCAGACTGGTCTGGTGAGAAAGAAGAGAAAGCATCATTTGACTAAGAAACATTGAAGAAGGAATCTCTGAGCAAAAGAAGATAAAAGAGCAGCTCTTTCTCAACCAATTTATAGGCTGAAGAATTTAGTCTGGGGAAGGCTGATGAGAGTCAGTGGTTACTAGCGAACTACACAGTAACCGCAGAAGGAAGGGGGATGCTTCCGTGGAAAGAATGTTGCTCTGGTAATCCCAGCTGTGGGGTTTTGGGCGGGGGGTAATGCTTCCTTTGTCCACCAGATGGCACCAGAGCAAAGAGATTTTGGTTAACTGAATTTTGTACTCAAGATTGGCCCCGCAAAAAATCCTCACCGAAATGAAAGTGTTTTCCGTGTAGTTTGCTTTTAAGTTATCATGCTGATGAATGCTGTGAGTCTCACTTTACGAGAGTATTAATACTAAAGTTTGTCGGTGAAGGCCAAAATCACACGTAGTCCAAATTTACCGTGGACAGCCTGTAAGTCCTACGTGAAGTTCAGTATTAACACCGTTCTCAGCGGCTCCATCCCTGCCCCTCTCCTGCCGGCGCTGGAAGAGAGCACGTGGCTGGGCACTGGAGGGAGGACTCCGCAAGTGAGAAACTTGAAAAGGGGATCGAGAAGGATGAATAATAATAAATGTCTGCATTCTCACCATCCAGAAGTAATAACTTCCCCCTTCTTCCTTTTTTTTTTTTTAAAGAAATTAACACACTGAGGTGTAAGTGAGGTTCCTTTAACTAGTCCCCAGAGTGCCATGCCCTCTTGTACTCTGCAGAGACCACCACGGTGCGGTGGTGCGTCTGTGTGTCCATTTATCCATTCCCGACGTTTACCTGGATCTTAAGGAAACGGTATTGCTTCAGTGTTTTTTCAAATGTACATAAATATCATCAAATCTGTATTCTGTATGTTCACGTACTATATCATGGGGCTCTATCTATATTGATATGTATGGATGTACTTAGTATCACTGCATTCTATTAAATACACGTGGCACATTTTGTTCATTTGGTCTCCTGTAGTGGACATTTGTGTATATTCAGTATTTTCTTTCAGGGAACAGCCTTCCGCCTCTCTCTTGGTACGGTGGCATAAGAAATGTGCATCTCCAGTTTGACAAGAGTCAAAGGGGTCTTAAGAGTCGCCGGCCTGGTTTTCCGTCTTGCTGGCAATGTTCGAAAGTTCCTATTTTTTACATTTCTGTCACACTTGATGCTGTCTGATGAAATTCTATGAATCTGATGAGTGAAAAGTATAATGTCATTGCTTTAATGAACTGGTACATGATTCCTAACGAGTCTGGGCATTTTTTCCATGTGTATTGACAGGATCTCCTCACTGGTGAATCACTGGTGTACGATCTTTGCCTGGTTTTACTGTTGGACTCTTTGGCTTTTTCTTAGTCAGCTGCAGAGTAACATGGCAAATATCTTCCAGTTTACTTACCTTTTACATGATGTTTATTAAGCATTTTTTTTTAATGTTAAGTGTCTTTTGTTATTAAGTCAGGTCATTGTATTGTGTCCATTATTGTGTTCTACTAGGAGGTCATAGAGTGGCTTCCAACTTTCTTATATTTTTAAAGGATTTTTTGAATGCTAGATCTTCAGATTATCTAGAGATTATTTTTCTATGATATATGGTAAGAATTCAAAATTTATATATTTTTTCCTTGTAGTAAAAAAGTTACCCAACGTCATTATTAGGAGTCTCTCCAAGTGATTTGTGATTCTACTCTATTCATACCTCCATGGGCCCATATTTGCTGGAGTTGGTGGGCTTGGTTCTGTTTTAGTGAGTTAGGTAGTCCCATAACAATATCATAATTAGTTCCTGTAGCTTTGTAACTTAATATCTGGTAGGGTACATAATTCCTCTTGTTACATTCTTTTTTTTTTAATTCAAGTTTTATTAGTTTCAGGTGTACACATATAATGATCCAACAATTCTGTGCGTTACTCAGTGTTCATCATGGTAAGTGTACTCATAATCCCCCGCACCTATTTCCCCTACGCCCCCACCCACCTCCCCTCTGGTAACCTGTTTTGTACACTTAAAATTCTGGTTTTTTGTTTGTCTCTTTTTTCTTTCTTTCTTTTTTTTTTTTTTGTTTTGTTTCTTCTATTTTGTTTCTTAAATTTCACATAGGAGTGAAATCATGTGGTATTTGTCTTTGACTTAGTTCACTTAGCATTATACCCTCTAGGTCCATCCATGTTGTTGCAAATAGCAAGATCTCTTTATTGTGGCTGAGTAATATTCCCTTGTGTATATATACAACATCTTCTTTATGGATTCATCTGTTGATGGACACTTGCGTTGCTTCCATGTCTCGGCTATTGTAAATAATGCTGCAGTAAATATACGGGTGCATATATCTTTTTGAATTAGTGTTTTCATATTCCTTGGGTAAATACCCAGTGGTGGAATTACTGGATCATATGGTAATTCTATTTTTCATTTTTTGAGTAAGCCCCACACTGTTTTCCACAGTGGCTGCCTCAGTTTGCTTTCCCACCAACAGGGCACAGAGGTTCCTTTTTCTCTGTATCCTTGCTAACACTTGTAATTTTCTGGTTTTTGGATTTTAGCCATTCTGATAGATGTGATACCTCCTTGTGATTTTGATTTGTATTTTCCTAATGATTAATGATATTGAGCATCTTTTCATCTGTCTGTTGGCTGTTTGTATATCTTCTTTGGAAAAATGTCTATAAATTTTTAATTTATAATTAAATTAAATTAATTAAAATTAAATTAAATTAAAATTTAATTAAAATTAAATTAAATTAAATTAAAATTAGAATTTTAATTTTTAATTGGGCCATTTATTTTTTTGGTGTTGGATTATATTAAAGTCTTTCTATATCTTGAATTTTCATGCCTTATCAGATATATCATTTGCAGATATCTTTTCCCAATCAGTAGATTGCTTTGTCGTTCTGTGGATGGTTTTTTTGCTCTGCAAAAACTTTTTATTTTGCTATAGTCCCATAGTTTCATTTTGCCTTTGTTTCTCTTGTCTGGGGAGACATATCTAGAAAAATGTTTCCGTGGCTGATGTCAGAGACATTACTGCCTATATTTTCTCCTAGGAGTTTTATGGTTTCACATCTCACTTGAGGTCTTCAGTCCATTTTGGGTTTGTCTCTGTGTGTGGGGTAGGAAAGCATGTAGCTATCCAGTTTTCCCAGCACCATTTGTTGAAGATGCTGTCTTTTTCCTGTGGCATGTTCTTGCCTCCTTTGTAGATTAATTGACCATCTATGGTGTGGGTTGATTTCTGGACTGTATTCTGTTGTACTGATCTCTGTGGCTACTTTTGTGTCATTTTTCTTGTTTCATTTTTGTAGCTGTCCAAGTTATTTTTGTGCTCCTCTATTCTTCCATATACATTTTAGAATCAGTTTCCAGAAAAATTCAGTTGCAGATTTATTTGGAATCCAGTGCATTTGTTAATTTATCTGGTCACTCAATACATATTTCCCAAGCATGGCACCCACATGTCAGGCTATTATAAGAACTATTAGAACTGTTATCAGAGCTGCAAATATATAGCAGTGAACAAAAAAATAGACCAAGTCTCCATCCTCGTGGAACCTGTAGTCTGTCAAGGAAGACAGATAAGTAACATGTCGGCGTGTGATCAGTGAGAGAGAGAAATGGAGCAAGGTAAGGGGAATAGAGACACGAGGGAAGATGCTGCTTTATTTAGGGTTAAGTACAATAGGGCTTTCTAAAGTGTTCTCAGAGTTCTGAAGGACTAGAATGAGCTCTGCTGATCTCTGGGAGAAAAGCAACCCAGGCAGGGAGTAGAAAGAATGCAGAGACCCTGAGCAGGGATCTTATTTTGCACGTTTGACCTGCAGTGGGAGTTGGGAGAGTGGTAGTAGAAGAAGGCTAAAGGTAAGGGGAGGTGGGCCTACGCTAAGGATTATGGAGAGCGTTTGTTGATTGATCATTGTCTGATGGGAGCAGTCAGTGACCCAGGAAAGGTTTGTGGTCAGAAGACTTGAATGCAAGTTCTAGGCCTGGCTCATAGCTTTGTGGCTCATCAGGTCTCTTAATACACCTGAGCTGCTGTTTGCTCACACTAAATAGAGAATAGTTCTAGTAACATATGTATGTATGTGTTTATGTGTGTGTGTTTTCCTCCTGAAACCTGAGAGTAAGGTGGAGATGTCATGCTCTTTGTGTGTTTCCTAAGAGCAAAGACGTTCTCATATAAAGCCAGAGAATAAATACCAAAATTTGATATTGGTACAATCTATTATCTAATCCACAGACCATATCTAATGTTTCTAATTATTCCATGGATGTGCCTAATGGCTGATTTTTCCCCATTCTAGCGTCCAGCCTAGGACTGCTGCGTTTAATTGTCAGGTCTCTTCCTTCTCCTCTGATGTGGAATCATTTCTTCGCCTCTCTGTCTTCCTTGACCTTGTTAAAAAAAAAGAAATTATGTATGTGTTTGTTTGTTTATTTATTTATTATTTTTCTCCTGATACTTCTCATTATTATTACATTCATGTGATGCTTTTTGTCTGAATTACCCTAGAAAGGTTGTGTCTTTCATGAGTCTCATCGGGAAGTCCATGGTGTATGTCTAAGTCTGTCTGCCACAAAGTTGCTGTTTATATGGTTCCTTGTTGAGTTTCTGCCCTCTCTTTTAGTCTCCATTGATTCTTTTTTTTTTTTTAAAGATTTTATTTATTTATTTGACAAAGAGAAAGCACGAGGAGGGGAAGCAGCAGAGGGAGAGGGAGAAGCAGACACTGTGGAGCAGGGAGCCTGATGTGGAGCTCGATCCCAGGGATCATGACCTGAGCTGAAGTCAGATGCTTAACCAACTAAGCCACCCAGGCACCCCATTGATTATTTTCTGGTTTTACTTCTGTATTTATTAGTGGGTATTCTACAGTAGGAAAGAACTTTCCCTTCTTCCCTGTTTATTTATACCACTGTGAACTCAGGGGTATTCAGTGACTCAGAATCCAGTAGTATTGTTATTTTGTGCTCAGATGGTCCCAAATTTGTTCCATGAGGGCCCTTTCAAGGTGCTTCTTGTGTGCTGTTGGTATATTCCCGTCATTCTCTAAGCACTACTTTCCGGCATAATAAGGTGCTCCCAACTCGGATTATTCTTTTCCAGCCCCAGTCCTGGGAACTGGCTTTTTCTCCAAAAACCCTGCTTCCTTTTAGTGGAAATGACATTTAGACACCAAGATCTGGATGCCAGGTGTGCCCGTTGCTAATCTCCGTCTTCGTTGTTTGTTTGTTGGTGGTGGTGTTCTTTTAAGATTTTTTATTTATTTGGCAGAGAAAGAGGGAGAGAGCACTCACAAGCAAGGGGGTGGGGTGCAGGGCGGCAGGCAGAGGGAGAAGCATGTTCCCTTCTGAGCAAGGAGCCTGATGCGGGGCTCAATCCCAGGACCCTGAGACCATGACCTGAGCCAAATGTAGACGGTCAACTGACTGAGCCACCCAGGCGTCCCTTGGTCTTCCTTGTTATTACTGCATTAAATTCCAGTGTGTAAATATACCATAGTCTATTCTGTTGTTGAGCACATAGACCATTTCCAACTTGGGAGCTATTATGAAAATGCTGCTGAAAATACTTTTTTTTTTCTCCAAGTCTTTTGTGGACATATGTTTTCATTCCTCTTGGGTAGCCACCTGGGAGTGCAATTGCTGGGTAACAGAGTAGTTGTGGATGTGTGCTCAGTCTATGAAAAATTTGTCCGACTTTTCTCCAGGGTGGTCATATCATCTTATGCCCACCAGTAAAGTATGGCAATTCATATTCTCACCAACATTGGATATCCTAAGTCTTGTTTTAGCCATGATGGTGGATATGTGGTGGTATCTTGCAGAGGTCATAATTTTTTATTAATTTTTTTCTAATTTTTACTAATTTTCACTAATGATATAGAGCACTTTATCACATGCATATTGTCTATTTATGTAGCTTTCTTTGCAAAGTGTCTTTTTTATTTTTATTTTTTTATTTTGATTTTTTTAAAGATTTTATTTATTTATTTGATAGACAGAGATTACAAGTAGGCAGAGTAGCACGCTGAGAGAGAGGAGGAAGCAGGTTCCCCGCTGAGCAGAGAGCCCGATGCGGGGCTCGATCCCAGGACCCTGAGACCACGACCTGAGCCGAAGGCAGAGGCTTTAACCCACTGAGCCACCCAGGCGCCCCACAAAATATCTTTTTAAAATTGTGTTTGTCCTCTTATTTTTGAGCTTGAACTCTTCATATGTTATGGAGATATAAGTTCTTTGTCAGCTATCTGTGTGCATGTGTGAGCATATATACACTTTTATGGATTCATAATATTACAGTTTTTATTTTTTCATTTTTAATATTTTTCAAAGATTTTATTTATTTATTTGAGAGAGTGAAAGTGAGAGAGATCACAGAGGGAGAAAGAGAAGCAGACTCACCACTGAGCAGGGAGTCTGCTTTGATCCTAGGACTCTGAGCACATGACCTGAGCCGAAGGCAGACACTTAACTGACTTTTCTAAGTGATATTTTTAATGAGGAGTTGTTAATTTTCGTAAGACTGATTTATGGTTATTGCTTCCTGTAGTCTAAGAAATCTCTGCCTAACTGGATTATGGAGACCTATTGTTTTGTTTTAGAAGTTTTATAGTTTTCCCTTTTACATTTTGGTCTTTGTTCTTTCTGGAATTAATTTTTGTGTAAGGGGTTGAGGTTCATGGTTTTTCACATGAATATCTCGTTATTCCATCAGCATTGGAGAAGACTTTCTCCCTGGATCGCTTTGATTCCTTTGCCAAAAATCAATTGACCGTGTAAATGTGGGTCTATTTTTGGCTTTCTTATTTTCTTTTTCTTTGGCTGTTGCAAGTCCTTTGTATTTCCATATACATTTTTCAACAGACTTTATTTTTTTACAGAAAAGTTGAGAAGGTAGTACCAAGAGTTTCCTGTGCTCAGTTTCCTCTGTCGTTGATATCATTTATTATCATAGTGCATTTGTTACAATTAATGAATCACTGCCGATGCCTTATTATTAACTAAAGCACATTGTTTATTCAGATTCCCTTAGTTTTTACCTAATTTTTTTTCTGTTCCAGAACTCCCAATCCCATTTTTACCATATTACACTTAGTTGTTATGTCTCCTCAGGTCCCTCTTAGCTCGTCAGTTTATCGTCAGACTTTGGTTTTTGATCACCTTGGTAGTTTTGAGGGACACTGGTTGGATGTTTTGTCAGATCCCTCTTTGTGGGACTTTAATGTTTTTCTCCTGATTAGAGTTGGGTTATAATTTTTTGAGAGAAGAATACAGGCAAAGTACCATTTTTATCCCATATCAAGAGTATGTATATGAACACGACATATTCCTTTAATTATTGACATTGACTTCGATGTTGATCTTGATCACCTGGCTGAGCTAGTGTCTGTGAAGTCTCTCCGTGGTCAGGTTACCCTTAGGGAGAAAGTCAGATTGAATGGCGGAGTTTTACATTCCCCTCCTTGAAGACAGAGTATCCACGTGATTTTTTTGGAATTCTGCCTGAGAGAGTAGACTCTTCTCCCTCATTTATTTATTTATTCAATCACTGATTTTTTTCTGTAAGATTTTGAATTTTTGAGTTGAGACTATTTATTGGCTCTGTATAGGATCCATCTTGATGGACATTTCGTATGTACCTGGACCTGAAAAGCGTATTTTTCTATAGTTGTCGGGTTTAGTGTCCTAAAAATGTAAGTTCTGTGAAGTTCATTAATAGTGTTTCTCAGGGGCACCTGGGTGGCTCAGTGGGTTGGGCCTCTGCCTTCAGCTCAGGTCATGATCTCCGGGTTCTGGGATCGAGTCCCGCATCGGACTCTCTGCTCAGTGGGGAGCCTGCTTCCCTTCCTCTCTCTCTGCCTGCCTCTCTGCCTACTTGTGATCTCTGTTTGTCAAATAAATAAATAAAGTGTTTCTCAGATATTTCTATCCTTACTGATTTCCTTTTTAAAAGATTTTATTTATTTAAGAGAGAAAGAGAGAGAGAGCACAAACAGGGAAAGCATCAGAGGAAGAGGGAGAAGCCGGCTCCCTGACGAGCAGGGAGCCTGACATGGGGCTCGATCCCGGGGAGACACTTAACAAACTGAGCCACCCAGCCGTCCCACTATTTATTCTTTCCTTTCCAATCTACTTTAAAGGTTATTTAATAATTTTTTTCTTTCCAGTTATTGTTCTTTTTCAAGTATAGATTTTTTAAAAATTTCCTGAGATTCCTGATCTGTTTATTCTTTGCTGTCATACTTTCCTTTAAAACCTCACATGTATTTATAATAGCTGCTTTAAAGTTCTTGCCTGCTAATTACAACATCTGGGTTGGTTTCTAGGGATTGTATTTTCTCTTGACTTGGGGCCATTTTCCCCTTTTTCTCACAGGGTATGGGTGATACTATGTATGGAGTCTGGTTTATGTCATCTTCCTTTAAATGGCATCGAGTTTGTTTTGAAAGACCGTTAAATTAGCGGCAGAGCATTGTGGCCTTGTCAGGCATGGTGTGATTCCCTGTTACAGCAGGTCTGTTTCAGTTTCAAATTTAGTTTTTGGGGTGTGTCCTCTTAAGGGCCCATTCTAAAGATGTAGCCTTTCAATGTCTCAGTTAAATGTTGATGTGCTCAGTGAGCCCCTTCACCCTGGCCTCGTTGGACCTCTGATAGTTCTCAGCATTTTTATGGCCTCTGGTATCACTCCCTGCTCATCTCCCAGTTCTGTAGCAGAAGGTCTTTGTAGGGTCTTGCTGAATTTTGCCCTGTGCAGGTGCAACCCAGCCCTTGGCCAGAGGCCTGCTGCGAACGCGCAGACTGTGACAGCTCCCCTCCGCGCAGCTCGCCTTCCAGCGCCCCTGCCCCCACGAAGCCAGCTGCTTTCTCAGAGCAGGGCAGTTGCCGCCCCTGCCTGGGCTCCGTCTCCTCCATGTTGTGAGGACAGGAGAGGTGATCATGGGGACTTGCTGCTTTTCTCCCAAAGATGATAGTCTGAAAACAATTGCCTCATCTATTCTGTTTTCTAGCTGTTTGGGTAGATGGCACATCTGGTACCAGTTCTGTCTTATGGCCGGAAGTTAGGCAGTAAGTTAGGATGTGTGCAAGTTATGCACAAACAGTAAGTATTTATACAAATACGTGTAAGGGCTGTGATGCTATCTTTATCCCACCAGGATTTATAATTGTAAGGACAAGATAAAGATTAGGCTTTAAATACTGGGTGTCCTGCCTATGGTTAGATCTCTGAAGCTTCTAGCAGCCGGATTGCACAATGTATCATAAAAGTGGGATGTACACATTTTTCTTCACTTACCTTCTCCCACTCTCACCCCACTAACTGTGTTGTGTTAAAAGTTTTAAATTTTCCTCTCTTCAGGGAGAACTTTCATGGACAGAGAACAGAACTCTTCCAAGCCTGTGGAGGGGCAATGTTTATAGGACATCTTTTCTCTACAGCGTTTAATTCTCCTTCTGTAATGGAAGGAAGACCTATTTATTCCAAAATGGTTACTTTGGCACTGTTCTATTTGGGCCAGAAATAAAACAGAATCACTTATCCCTTCTGCCTTTTATTTCAGAAATACTATGGAGGGATGAACCTTAGAAGCAGAGGCGATGTTAAAAACAAAAACAGGAGAAATTTTAAAACAATAATCTGCCTTTGGAAAGTCTTAACGTTTTATGTGATTAAAGAAATAAGGCATTTGACCTCTAGTCCTGTATCTGTCCTGATTCCTGTCCCTCACCCTTCTCTGTGGTACAGAGGACTTGGTATTCAGACTCTTGGATGCAGTCAGAAGACAGTCTGGGGTTGTCAGAAGATCATTCGAAGGCGGGTTAAAATAGCAAACGTGGCACTAAATTCTTTTACGTTTTTTATGGAAAGAGGCTAGGCAGTGAAAACTAACTGTAGTCTTGAGCTGATGTAAATTTGAATACAAATGTGTATTTGTATGTAATTGTGATGTAAAGGCCTCGTGGGCATCTTTGCTCCCTGTGTTTGGGGAGTTGTCAGGTAGAGATGAAAGAACGAATTCTAGGGGCCCCAGCTTCAGAAAGAGAAGTGGGTTCATTATCTTAGTGTCCTGCTACGAGGTCTCATAGGGCAGTAACACTGTGTCCAGTAAGTACATCGCAAATTATTCACTGGGATATTGACGTGGTTAACTCTGTGGGTATTTTCCAAATACAAAATTCTCTCCTTAAAACACTTCTGAGCTGGAGTGATCAGAAATTCAGGGTCGATAAAAAATTTTCCTTGCTTTCAGTAATGCTGTCAATCAAAATTGCTGAGTCCACTTATGAAAGGCAAGGACTGACTTTTAAAATTCTGACACTCTATTTGAATTCAGTATTGTGGTCTCTGGATTTTCACAGTGCTGCCCTCCCATAATCCCTTTCGTTATCATATTCTGACATGATTTCATGTAGTAATACAGAGAGGAAAAAGCTAACAGAAGCTGAGATAAATTTTATTTTTCTTTCAAACAGAAGAAGGAAAAAAGGTGGGGTTACACTTTTATAAATATCTATAAATATTGAGCGATAAGCAAATTTTCCAAATAAATAAATAAATATTGCCACATGCTAAGGAACGTAAGAAATTGTGGGGACCACCCCGGCTCTGCCAAAGGAAGAACCCCTAATAAATGGTATTGCGTGTATAAGATAATGACCAGTTTTCTGCCAGAGTCCTTTCTGGGATTTTATGTCTAGTTATCAGTATGGGGGAGCTTCCAAAAGCTTATAAACAGTGTAATATCTCTATCAGGAAATGAAAACTATGGAGAAAATATTTGCCATGCACTGCTATATGGGAGCATACATAGTTTTAGCATTTCAGAATAGGAACCAGTCCTTCAAGTTCAGCTTAAAACCATCAAGTGAAAAGAGTTGTCCGATATTTCAGAAGTAAAAAGAACGGATTTGTTTCTAAGGCTGGGTGCATGATGGCAGTGGGAAAAAGCAAGGTGATGTGAAGAAGCTGTTGCTAGCTAGCATTCTGCTCTGTGGGCGGCCATCTAACAGAGGTAGGAACATGGGAACCCCCAACCCCCGCCACTCCATAGAAAGACTCTGAGTCAGGTGCTAAGGCTAGGTAGAGGGAGGCTGAGCATCAGGCCCACCTGGCTGGTGCCTCAGCTGTTGGGTAAGTGAGGATGGGTTTTCACGGAACCAAAAACTGTCTTCATGTAATGCCCCCAGAATTTGCAAGTGGCCAAGACCGGAACATGTCAGCCCAGGAGTGTTTACCTCTGGAGCCAGTGCTGGAGAGCTATAAGCAGAGCATAGAGAAGAGCCGACAGTGTTGTCTTTGGGTAACTCCTACATTTTGGTCCCCTGATTATCGGACTTCTTTTCCCCTGAGTCCTTGATGCCACTTCACTTCCACAGAAAATGGAACCCAAGAGCAATCCCATTGTCCCAAGATTCCCTCCCTGTGTCGGTTTGGTACTTAATCCTGAATGCAATACTACTCAGCTGGGAAGTAGGCTTCATAAATGCCTCAGAGGGGAATTTGAATTTATTTCCATTTAAAAATTTATTAAAAAAAAAAAATTTCCATTTCCTAGCAGGGGAGATTTTCATGAGCCAATGCCAAAGCTCTTCCCCTGGCCAAATTCACTAAAGCCCAAGACGGGGCCCATAGACAGGGTTATGTCACGGTCTGCTTGGGAGCAGGCAGGGTCCTTCTCGTCCCTTCGGCTCTGCCTACATAGAAGGGGAGAGAGCCTGGCAAGGGGGGTCCACTCCATAGGGAGTTTGAATTTTCTAGCTTGATTTCTTGCCTCGGTTGTCCCAGCGTTCTAGTTCCCTTTTGACCAGCCTACTGCCCATCTTTCTGACAGCTCTTCTCCAGAGATGCTCAAGGAAGAGAAAAGCCTTGAGATTAGGATTTTACCAATTTGCCCAGGTCAGCTGTTAATGCCCTAGTCAAGGTTGCAGACTCAAATGCCAACAGGGTCGGGCGGGGCTGGTGCCACAAACGTCAGGAGCAGTGGAGATGCTGCTGGCATTGGCTCTTCCCTTCACCTTCCAGGCGGTGAGCTCACTAAGCCTGTGCTTGGGTTTTAATGCTGGACTGATGAAGAGGAGAGGCATAGGGAAGAGGAACTGCCTGGGGTGTTGGGGGGATGGGTGGTGGTCGGGGTGGGAATCCCTCTCTCCTTCACCAAGGCGAAACTTCTAGTTTTATCTTTCTGGGCTTCAGAGTTCGGACAGGTGGCATAGGCGGGGTGGGGAAGGCGGTGAAACCGCCATGACTCAGGCCTTAAAGGTACATTCTCGGGGGACCTCCTGGCGCTAACTGCCCGCTCCACCCCCACCTTCCCATTCCCTGCACTGCGGAGGGCGCGGGTCCCCCTGAAGACAGTTTGGTTTTCTGAAAGGCTGCTGGGAAAGGATTCCTTTTTGGTTTCCCTAGATGAACTTGGGGAAGGGCCGGCACCTGTCCACGCCCATCCCCCCCGCGTGCACGTTCACCCGGTTGCCTCTGAGCACCCCTAATGGGTCGCTGGCCACCACACTGTTGTCCTCAGCGCTCGGGAGCTCCTGAGAGCAGGAGGCCGGTGCGGGGGTCATGCGGGGCCGGGGCTTCAGCACGTTCAGCGGGTCGTGCTCCATGTCCTCGGCGCTGCGCGTGTGCCGCCGCGGTCTGGGGGTGTTGAAGTGGATGAGGGGGATCTCGTTCCTCCGGGACAGGAACTGGGAGTAGGGCGGCGGGTTGGTGCCCGGCAGGAAGGCCCTCTTGGCCTGGCCCAGGCTGACGAGGAAGCGGTGCTGCGGGGAGTGGTACACGTCGTAGCCGTTTTCCAGTGTCCGCTGTCGGAACCTGCAGCTCTCGGGGCTGAAGAGGTGCTGAAAGGGAAGGCGGTAGGGTGAGCGCCCCGCGTACCCCGGGCCGCTTGCTCCGCCCCCGGACTCCGCCAGCCCCTCCAGGGTGGGGGTGCTGGGCCTGGCTTAGCCCTCCCTGCGGGGCTCCATCAGGGGGCCGTCCTTAACCCCTCGCTCCCTTCTGCGGGGGATCTGGCCTGCGCTTTCCAGTTGCCCAAGCAGGCAGCACGTCTGGGAATTGCAGGGAGCGGCAGCGGCGTCCCCCACAGCCCCCGAGCCCGGGGCCCTCCGCCCGTCCTGCACCCGCTGGCTCGGCTCTGGGCTGGCCACCGCAGCCCTTTGTTCAGCTTCTGGAGGGACCGCCAACTTCAGTACAACCAGGGCCCTCCCGCCTCTGCCTTTGGCTGGAAGTTGGCTTGGGTCTGTCTCCTTGCCTGGAGAAAGGACGGGGGATGGGATTTGTAGGGTCAGACATAACTGAGGGTACTCACACTCAGAGATAATGTCCTTTGGGATTTGGGGCTGGGAACTCTGGCAACAGATGACTAGGTTTGAACCCTCACTCTGCCACTAACTAGTACTGGGTTTTACCGAAAGCCTTCTAGGACCTTCGCATGTTGTTTCTGTTAATCCTCAAACTCCACGGAGTGTTTTTACAGATGAGGACTATCTATATGCCTAAATGTGGTCCAGAGATATTTTAATTGAATGCCTATATTGTTCCACAAAGAGTTGTCTACTTGTGGCCAGATACTGTAGTAGGTGCTGGGACACGGCAGCAAGCCAAACAGGAAGTCATTGCTGTCATGGTATTTCTAGTGGGTCTGTCTGGTGGTAAGAGGTTCCTGAGATGAGCAGTCCTCCTACGGTATGATCTCAAAATCCTTTGGAATATGCCTGCAACCTGTGGTTTGGGAAATCCTATGCTTACCAATCTGAATGACCAGCGACCACAGTTAAGGCAGAGATCATTCATGAGAGGTCTTCATTTTTTTCTAATTTTTAATGATTTTATTTGTTTATTTGACAGAGAGAGAGGGAATGAGCACAAGCAGGGGTGTAGTGGCAGGCAGAGGGAGAGGGAAAAGCAGACTCCCTGCTGAACAAGGAACCAGATGAGGGACTCGATCCCAGGACTCTGGAATCATGATCTGAGCCAAAGGCAAGTCCCCAACTGACTGAGCCACCCAGGTGTCCCCATGACAGATCTTTAACTGGAGGGAGATCCCAATTTACTTCTTCCAGGTGAGGAAACTGATGTGGAGAAAAGTGAGGGAACCAGCCTGAGGTCAAGAAGGTGTTGTAAAAGAATCAGGAAGACACGCATGGCTTCTCACTAGAGGACCCATGTACAAGGTGCTGTGTAGATGCATAGATGGGTGCCCGTAGGCGATCAGACTAGAGGCTAAGAACTCCAGAACCAGACTACGTGGGTTCAAGCCCCAACTGCATAAACCTGAACATCTGCTACTTAGGTTGACTAAATAACTCCGTGAAAACATCACCAAGCACTGCCAATGGAATCTTTCTAAGATTTTATGTTCCGGCAAAGAAACGGATTATCTTTAAATG
Source organism: Enhydra lutris kenyoni (assembly GCF_002288905.1). NCBI lineage: Eukaryota > Metazoa > Chordata > Mammalia > Carnivora > Mustelidae > Enhydra > Enhydra lutris. The sequence continues at coordinate 5,396,754 of NW_019154153.1, forward strand.
GTGGCCAGCCCAAAAAAGAAACTCACGGATCCAAAGATGTTGCCTCTGAAGTCCATACAGAGGTACCGCCTGCTCATCACCCCTGTGATCACCACAAAGCCAGCATCCTCTGATCGGATCATCAGGGCACCTACGGAGAAAATCATCGAGGTCAAAACCTGGCTGCATGTCCCATTCCTAACTTCGAGCCCTTCCTGAAAACGCACCTGCCTGAAAACTTGCTGGGTGGATTCTCAGCGTGCTGATTTCACTTCACCCTCCCTTGTCCTTACTTGTTCAGCTTCATTTCTTCTGATTCCCCCCTTGCAAACTCCCACACCCCCCGCCCCCCTGTTTGCCCCCTACTTCCACCTCGTGTCTGTACGGAGTACTCTGAACTCCCAGCATTCTCTCCTCCGTGCCGGACATGTGTTTCCCTCTCCCCTGTTCTGTCTCTACTTCCCCCATTGCCCGGCTAATGCCTCTTCATGTCTGTGGCCGTCATCACGCTCTCACAAGCCTTCTGGGCTTTTGGGATTTTTAAATCTACACCGAGATGTCCTTTAAGGATCCAGCTTGTATATAAAGCCTGATGTTCACTCAGGGATCTGCACGGTAGTCCATGATCCCTCACGCAACACCCGTTATGAATCCAGAACTGTGTGAGAATTGATCTCCCCCTCCCTTCTCTGCTTATTGAAGTCTCTCATCCTTCCAGGCCAGGCTCAGATGTCACTTGCTATGAAGAATTTCCTAATCTCCCTATTCAGAACGAATGCCCTCACCTGCATTACAGAGTGTACGTCATTCACCCGACCTTGACCAAGTTCAGGTTATCTAGGGCCTCCCCTAGAGTGAGCTCCCTGGGAGGAGAGGGCTTATTTCTCTGTGTCTATTAGATACCATGGATGGACAGAATTTCTTCTTGGGTCTTTACTGCTACTCTCTGTCCTTCCTCTTCTTGCTTGGTGGTGTCCACTCCAGGTCAGTCCCTCATGGTCCTTCAGGGTCCCCACTCAACAACCAATCTCCAACAAGGGCCTAAACCCCACACATACCACCCACACTTTAAATAATCAGTAACTGCCTGCTCTCGTGTAATTTTAACAATTGCAATGCATTGTACCAAGGACCAGTTAAAGTCTAAAGCTGTTTTGTGGCAAGAGTATCATTCAGCAAGAGTTCCACCCCAAATGCTGCTTAATTACCTGACATTTTCTGCTAAAAATCATTTAAGTCTTTGGAGTCACTTGCATTTACTTACCACAGAATTTCCATATGCGTCTCCTTTGGCCTCACAACCCCCTGGCAGCTGTTCGAACTTCTGTTTTAGAAAGGTAGTATGGAGAGGTTGAAAATGCCCAGGATCTGTGCCCAGGAAGTGGGGTGACTTACACCTGGGTCTCCGCCCTTTCCCTGAGTAGGCTCAACTCTGAGGAGAGTAGCAGACAATACTTAGACCCCAGCTGAGGATAGAGCTTCGTTTGGACTAAAATTGGAATGATATAGGACAGAGGGAGGGAAGGTGGGAGCAAGCCCAGAAAGATGAGAAAGCAAGAAGGCCAAGGAGAAACATTAATTTGTTCCCACGTTTGGCTAAGGGTCAGCCTTGAGGGAAGCTTCTGGAAGTGGGGTGGGGTATAGGAGGTGCAGAGGTTATTTAAATTGCCCATAATGAGGTCTGCCTATGGGTCTCAAAAATGGCTAATCCTAGGACAAGCTCTGAGAGAAACAAATGTGTAAAAATAAGTTTCTGTCCTGATGAATTTTCAGTCTAACTGGGAAAAAATTACACATAGTCACTGGTTTTGAGTGGTTGCACTTAGGTACTTTACAGATTTTAAATTCTCAAAACAACTGGGATCTGGTTAGTCTTATTAGTATTAACATGGGTGCCAGCAGCATCCCCATTTATGTGCAGAGGCAGGATTTAAGGTGAGGACAGCCATTCTAACATCCTCTTCCTACAACCCAGCAATCACCTCCAACAGAAACCACCCCCAGCCTGAGGAGACAAAACCAAGTGCCAAGATCCGTGGAACCCGTGAGAACCCCAAGTCACACTGCCCCTGAGAGGGTCAGGGAAGGGGCACTGAGCCAGGAACCAGGGCACGTAGATTCTGGTCCCAGTTATGCCACTTCCTAACTCAGTAGCCTTGGACAAGTCATTGTTCCAGCCTCGGGTTCCTTAGCTGTGTAAAGAGGGTGATAGTAGCTGGCCTGCTGACTTTACAGGGTTCTGATCAGAAATAAACGCAATGGTGGTTGGAAAAGTGACTTTTTTCAAGGAGCATGGAGCAAATGGAAGGCATTAGGTAGCATGTGCTGGCCTGCCACTTATGGCAAGCCCAGACTTGGGCAGCCACGCGGGTCTGGTGCTCGGGGTCGGCGTGGGCCGTGTGCGAGCCACGGGAGCTCCTGGGCTCTGGGGCTGGTCCCAGTAGCAAACAGCCTGGAGGGGAACCTTGAGCAGCTGCTACAGATGATGCACAGTCTTGAGTCAAACCAATAGGAACCAATGAGAAAGTGCAAAAAAGGGAAGAGACAGGTGGCCTTCCCTTTGCCTGTGCGGAAGGCGTGTTTTCACAGGCCACGGAGGTTCTCGGGCAGAATCTGGCAGAAGGAAGGCACGACAACCTATTGCAGCCAGGTGGGCCTAATGGACTGGCCTGTGATCCCAAAAGAAGCATGGGGTTGGGTGACCTCGAGCCAGTGTAGCTCCTTAACCTTTGTTTTTCAGAGGTAGTGGGATCGTTGACCTCGTTTGGTCATCTTGAGGGTGTAATGAGATAATATTTTTCTCCACAATAAAAACACTTTCTAGAATGCTAGTAATTTTACTATTGCCACTTGCCTTCACTCTGCTCTAGAAGTGGGAAATTATCGGAGCACCTGGGTGGCTCAGTTGGTTGACCGTCCAACTCTTGATTTGGGTTCAGGTTATGATCTCAGGATCCTGGGATTTGTGCCCAGCAGGGACTCTGCTTGAGGATTCTCCCCCTTTCCCTCTTCTTCTGCCCCTCCCCTTATGCTCTCTCTCTATCAAATAAATAATAAATCTTAAAAAAAAAGTAGACAATGATTGGCTCTGTTCTATTCTCATGCTGGTAAATGATGATGGTGGATGTAAAGTGCTTCGAGCTCCTGGAAAGAAAGATACTATTTTGCAAGATTAAAGAGCCCCAGGATAATTCAGCTTCAAGTAGAGAGAGCACCAGTGGGGAAAATGGAAGAAGGAAAAATATCAGGATCTTGGACGTGGTATTAACCACAGGGAGTAGGCATCTCTTCTGCTGTTTTCAACAAAAGGGGGATGGTGGGGAGTGGGAGGGTGGCCTTCTTCATAGTAGGATCAGAGACACAGATATCAGAGAGGCTCTCTGACATCAGTGCTGTGAGTCCCAAGGGAAGTTATAGAATCTTACAGGCAGGTAATTTCACAATGACTGACAACCCAAAGATGGGTTGGGCACTCAGCTATTAATCAAGAATTGCCTAAAGCACAATGATCAAATGAACCATATTTCACCAGCAAGGTATAATTAATTAGGAGGGATAAAACACCACACACCCTCCATCAGTGTAAGCATATCCTCCACCAGTCTGTGAATGACTTGTGCTACTTATCTGCACGCCTCAGTGTTTCCTTTTTCCGTTTTTGCTTTTGACCTTTGTATATACATTTATTTGGGTAATGACACAATGACTGATTTGAATAGTATAAAGGGTTATGTGAAGTAGGACAAGTAAGTCTCCTTCCCCCCACCAGGACCCCCCAACCCGAGTTGCCCTCTGATGATTTATGTTGATTTCTAGAGACATAATTCTTGGCTATTGTCTACATCTGACAAAATAAAATCATTCCTAACAACAACAAAAAAGTCTGAAATAATTTCCCTGCATTTTGCTTCTTCTCAATCATTTTAATTCACTCCCCACTGGAATGAGTGCCTCCTCTGAGCCTGATGCCAGTAGATATTTGAGGAAAGAGTTCTCCAGCTCAGGCTGCTGGCTTATAGGCAGAGCACTCACACTGTTCCACACACATCTCACCAGAGCCTTCTCACATTCTCTCCATCATGCTCGAGGACGTGTCTTTGAGGGTTTCTTTCAGTAAAAGCTTTTGTTAAATATCTCTTGAATAAAATGAGCAACACTTTGTATGCACCAAGTGTATCCAGATTTAGTGCAGATTTTTGCCATTAAACTCCAATCTGGTTTCCCAAATGTTGTCTCCCGAACCCTACCTCATCCCCTGGAGTTCTGGAAACTGCCTGGTACTTGCAGAGAACTTTGGTCCCTCCTCTCATCTCCCATCATCATCCATTGAGCACTTGAAGAGGTAGGCACGGCTGGCTTTCCCTGTGCATGTATCTTGCTACAGTTTGAGGGACCTTTGATTCCGCACAGCAAGGTCACAGAAAATTATCATTTAGTTCAGTACAACAATAAGGGCAAATCATTATTCCCATAAGAAGTTTCTTTTAATGAAACAGAGACCGTGAATACTCTGTCATTCCTTCCATTTGCTCTAGGTTGAATCAGCTTGCATTCTTCTGTATCCTCGATGTACCTTTGACACATTCTTGTGAAGTAGAAGACCTTGTCTTTTTCCATACTCCTCCCCCTCTCACCACAGAATCCCCGATATAGGTGCTCACGAAGGCTCCCTCATTTGAATCACAGCTAACTGATCAACTGTGGACTGTGATCCAGCTTGTCGCAAACCTAAACCTTAAAATCATTCCAGTGGCCTCATGTTGCCAAGCAGTTCCCAACAAGGTCAATCTGCCTCTGAGTGGAAATTTCAGCTCCACAGAGAGGAATCACCAACCGATAGCAAACTGGGTACCTCTGAAGCCCCCAGGAAACATGCTGGAAGCATGGATGCATGGACGGTTCATGTGCTTGGTCAGACCCATCAAGACAACACACCTGGACAGTCTGTCTTTAGTTCATCTTTCCTGAGAAGTTTTATCAGACCAGAATATTAGAAACTCAGAGTTGGAAAGAGCCCCTGAGTTCATCTATCCCAATCCTAGGTCTGATACAGGAATCTTCTCTGTAACCTCCATTGTTAGCCCTATCCAAAGTTTATGAGCCAAACTCAGTGTCAATGACCTATCTGGTTTTTCCCCCTCTCAGCTTCCTTGCCTTTCTTTCTGTGCATTTTTGGACTCTTTGTATAGGACAAAGTGAGAGTGCTGCTATTGTGGGAAGAGGGATTATAGTTAAGACAAATTAATCGTGTTGGAAGAAACAAGTAAATGCTAATTAAGAATCTTCTCCCAGGGGGCTAAGCACACATGTGTGCATGTGCACACACACACACACACACACACACACAACTGGATTCCAGGCAAGAAGCTAGGAGGCTGGAGTAGTACTCTGGTCTAGCCCAAGGCCTCCCCAGATCCCTTGGAGGTGGGTGGACGGAGGAGCTCTCCATCCTTCCCGGTCGGAAAAAAGCCCGTACTCCCCCTACTCACTGTAGATGGTCTGGTGGGGTGTGCCATCCACACGGCCATCCTTGTGGATCTGCAGGTGGTAGCTGTTCCTGGCGGTGGCCGTGTACAGGTGGGTCAGGCCACCCCAGCTGGAGCCGAGGAGCGGGGAGGCGTTGGGATAGGCTCTGACTACCCAGCACAGGACAGAGACCAGGAGCCCAAGGCGGGTCCCTGACATTGCTCTGAATGGCTGGCTGGAGTTTGAAACCTGACACTGCCTGTGCCTCCCAGGCCTTTTCCTCCTCTTCTTTGTGGGTATCTGGCCTGCGGATCCTAGCTGGATTCCCTCCTTTTTTCCCTCGGACTTTTAAAGGGTAGCCGTGTGACATCAAACAGGAAAAACTCCACTGTCCACATCCTCTGTGTTGTAACCAGCCCGTTGGAAGAGAATGCAGAGCCCTCCAAGGTTCACGGAAGGCACGTCGTTATACACACGCACACATACACACACCCCTCAATTTCATGCCAGCGCTCCAAAAAATGAATGATGTGTGGGCAAAAGTTATCTATGATTCTGGGTTGTCTGTTGACCTGTCCCACTTCCACCAGGAAATGTGAAGGGAGCCAGCAGTTCTGGAAAAAAAACAAAAAAAACCAAAAAAACACAAAAAATCCAGCTTCGGTCCTGCACTCGACAGACTCCTGTGCAATTAATCTCTCATTGAGTCTACTCATTTTGGTTTTCTCCATCCTTTTAATTCCTATCAGCAACTGTGTATCCGGTGCTTTCTCTGTGCACAGCACCGGGTGGGTGTCTTGAAGGTACAGAAATAATACAGGACACCATCAGGCAGAGAGCACCCTCTGAGATCCTTCTTCATGCAAACAGAGGTCCAAAAGCCCAAGTTGCCACCTTGGGAAGATTTCAAAATAGGAAGAAAGGAAACCAGGCCTTGAGGTCACTGCTGCTCTATGAAATTCTGAGATTTGAGTTCTCAGTTTTCCTAGTTCGGACTGTGTAAGGGCAACTAAACTGGTATTATATTCAACTGTATATAGAGTAACTCAGAGACTTCATGGAAATGGGAAGGCTGGTGGCTGAGAACAGGGGATCAGAACCTGGGAAGGTCCCAGGGGCAGAGCAGCAGGCCAGGGTGTCCCAGTGTTAGTGTCTCCTGGGTGCCTGGCTTCTGGGGCTGGACACTTCCTTGCAGACCCTGCTTACAGGTGTGCACTCTGGGAAGCTACATTTGATGGGGGGGAGAGTGCCGTGCCTGTAGTCCAATGGGGAGCAACTACTGCAACGCATACTAGGAAAATACATACATGAGGACACTGCTCCTCTTCCAATTTTCCGCTCACTGAGTGCATGCAGGCTAGACATCACGGTTGCCAGATGACAGAGCTAGGTGATCTCTGCTTCAGTGAGGTCATGAGCTAACAGAGGAGGCAGAAACCATAAGTAACCATTGCACAAAGCACAATGGAATGTACAATCATACAGGTGCAGACAAGAGATGCCATTTGTTATCCTGTATTTGTGCAGGTTTTTAATGGCTTAGAAAACATTTTAAAATGCTAATTTTTACATCTATTAGCTCATCTGAATTTCACTGCAACCCTGTGAGACAGTCCCACTAGACATTATCAATATTTTGATTTTATATACGAAGAAATGGCAATCGTGGATTCATATGTCCAAAGTCACAAAGCAGTTAAGTGGGAGAGCTAGGACAGGGTCTCCTGGTTCCCTAGGTTGCTTCTCCAGTAATAATCACAATGACAACTTAACACTTACTGAGAGCTTACTAAGTGCTTTCTTTGTAGTACCTCATGTCATCATCATAATAACCCTTTGAGGAGATGCTGCTACCTCCTTTACACAGATGAGGGAACTGATGCCCATGGTTTAAGTACTGTGTCCCCAAGATGTACAGCCAATATGTGGATTGACATTGGATTTGAATTTGGACAGTCCAGCCCCAGACCGCTTAATGACTTGGCTAGATGTGTAAACCCATACAACATGTTAGGGCAAAAGAGCTTGGACCCAGGAATTCAGTAAGAGAGTGCAAGTAGCACCAAGGCATAGTAGTGTCCAGTGTTTCTCTAGCAAACACAGGCCTTTGCTCAGGTTGTGCCTCTAAGATATGGGGTGCTGCCTTCCCAGGTTAGGTAGATGATCTAGGACTTATAAGACAGTCTTCTTTAATAATGATCATAGAATGACCCATAAATATAGTACCACATCTTAGAATTCAGAATTGAAATACAAATCATTCAGGAACATTTGCCAGTGGTGAACTCCACATTTCCTTTTCTGGTTGCAAAAGGTAGGGATGGGAAGTACCGTGAAACAATCAGCGGGTATCAAGAAACGTCTCTGTGCAAGAGAGAAAGGAGGAAGGAGTTCCAGGAATGTTGCAGAACAAACATCCTTGAAGGTCTTTACTATAACTGAGCAGAAGAAAACCTTGTTTAGTACAAAGCATTGTGTGAAAAGAACTAAATTCTTAGATGTGTAAGACATGCTAACAGTGGGGTGCCTGGGTGGCTCAGTTGGTTGAACGTCTGCCTTTGGCTCAGGTCATGATCTCAGGGTCCTGGGATTGAGTACTGCAACAGGGCCATCCCTTCTCAGCAGGGAGTCTGCTTCTCCCTCTCCTTCTGCCTCTCCTGCTTGCTTCTTCTCTCTCTCTCTCAAATATATAAATAAAATCTTTTAAAAATGGAAATGTTAATGACATTCAGAAGAGGATGAGAGCACAAAGGGTGGACACTGTGGTCAAAAAGAGCTTTGAGGGAAGCGGGACTTGAGGGGGCCTTGTAGGATGGACAGAGAAGGGCACTTCCTAGCACCTGCCTGAGTGCAGTGGGAAGGCAATGCAGGTGTCTCAGGAAGTACGTGGTTATTCACTTGTTCCTGTGGTGATTGGAGGGGGACCTCCCTGGTGGCTTCAGCTCATGTTTTTACAAAAGAGAATTGATGTGCCAGCTTAATCCACTTCCAGACTTCTCTCCGAGAAGGAGCCCTGAACACCTACTGGATCTGAAGGCAGAGGACAGTCTAGGACAGTAGACTTACTTCTGACGGGAATGGGTACAGGGCAGGGAGAAGAAGCATTGCCCACTTGGTGACAGCAAAGGAGAGTACAGAATCTCAGAATAATTCTTTCCACTGAGATATGGAAAAATTGAGAGTGGAGGAGAGGATATGCCCATTAGCACACACAGACAGCAGAACGTACAGCTCCGAGCTGAATTCCCTACCAGTGGGTTCCAAACCTGGCGACCCATTAGAATCACCATAACTACCCCAACACTAACCTTAGGCCTACTGAATGTGCAGCCTAACTATTTGCACTTTCCCCCAAAGCTACCTGGGAGATACCACCCACCTTGATGTTGATGATACTAAATGACTTTGCAAGGAGCAAGAGATGTAAAGAAGATTCCTGTATCAGACCTAGGGTTGGAATAGATGAACTCAGGGGCTCTTTCCAACTCTGAGTTTCTAATATTCTGGTCTGACAAAACTTCTCAGGAAAGATGTACTAAAGACAGACTGTCCAGGTGTGTTGTCTTGATGGGTCTGACCAAGCGCATGAACCGTCCATGCATCAATTCTTCCAGCATGTTTCCTGGGGGCTTCAGAGGTACCCAGTTTGCTATCGGTTGGTGATTCCTCTCTGTGGAGCTGAAATTTCCCCTCAGTGGCAGATTAGGCTTGTTGGGAACTGCTTGGCAACATGAGGCCACTGGAATGATTTTAAGGCTTAGGTTTGCGACAAGCTAGATCACAATCCACAGTTGATCAGTTAGCTGTGATTCAAATGAGGGCCCCTTCATGTTCACCTACATATGGGATACTGTGGTAAGAGGGGAGGAGTATGGAAAAAGACAAGGTCTCCTACTTCACAAGAATGTGTCAAAGGTACATCGAGGATACAGAAGAATGCAAGCTGATTCAACCTAGAGCAAATGGAAGGAATGACGGAGTAATCACTGTCTCTGTTTCATTAAAGTAAACTTCTTATGGGAATAATGATTTGTCCTTATTGTTGTACTGAATTGATAGTTTTCTGTGACCTTGCTGTGTAGAATCAAAGGTCCTTAAAACTGTAGCAAGATACATGCACAGGGAAAGCCAGCCATGCCTACCTCTTCAAGTGCTCAATGGATGATGACAGGAGATGAGAGGAGGGACCAAAGTTCTCTGCAGGTATCAGGCAGTTTCCAGAACTCCAGGGGATGTGGTTCAGGAGACAGGAGGTTCAGGAGACAGGGTTCAGGAGACAACATTTGGGAGACCAGGTTGGAGTCTAATGGCAAAAATCTGCACTAAATCTGGATACACTTAATGCATCCAAAGCATCACTTTGAGTCCCAACAATGCACTGAAATTAGTACATAGAGACCAAGCCTGCCTTCAGTGGCCTGCTCGATTTTCCACTTCCTTTCAGGATTTCCAGCCTAAATGTACAGGGTAAGATGTAAAGGAGTCTCTCTAGGGGATTTTAGTTATGAACACTAAATCAGTACACCATACCCCTGAGCAGCCTTTTCCTAGATCCTGGTATGTGTGACATCTCTTTAGAAGCTTCAGAGGGTGAGAGGAGAGTCCAGGGTAAGTTGGTTCCTGCTCTTTGCACCTAGAGGGGATCAAGGTGAGGGAAAAAACAGGAGCTGGGTCCCAAGGTGGCTCACTGTTTTCTTTTCTGTTTGACACTCTGTCTAAAAGCTCCATCTACAGATGGTAGGATTACAGACCCCTGCTCACTCGCTATTCCTGCCTCTTCATAGCTTTGTTTCCATCATTCACTGTCTTCACTCCCTGGGCTCAGGGAGATGGATTTCTAAGCCATCCTGGACAAATAGTGGTTTCTTCTCTTCTCAAAGTTGTCTGGGGAAGGTGCTCCAGCCTTCCTGAAAATGCCACTCCTGTATCTTGTTTTCCTGACAGTTAAAACATGCTTCCTGGGTGCCTGGGTGGCTCAGTGGGTTAAGCCTCTGCCTTCGGCTCAGGTCATGATCTTGGGGTCCTGGGATCGAGTCCCGCATTGGGCTCTCTGGTTGGCAGGGAGCCTTCTACCTCCTCCTCTCTCTCTCTCTGCATGCCTCTCTACCACTTGTGATCTCTGTCTGTCAAATAAATAAATAAAATCTTTAAAAAAAGATTTCTTTCTAAAAAAACAAACAAAAACCCCCCCAAAACGTACATGCTTCCTTAGAAGTTTGAGAGGGCAAGGGGAAGGCTTTGGGTAAGTCAGTTCCTGTCCTTTGCACCTAGAGGGTGCAGATTCTCTCTTGTCCTAATGTATTCATTCAATCAACACATAACTATTTACAGAAAGCCAATTTTATGGCTAGTGTTTTGTAGAAAATCTTTAGGGAAGCCTAAGAATGGAAAAAAATATATATAGTCCTGCTCTTCCAGGAGCCTACAACACATTGAGCAGAATATAGTTTGCATTTGTCCAGCAACTCACAACCTATAACCTGCACATTCTTATCTAGTACCCCACTGGATGCTCAAAACAGTCGTGTGAGGTGGGCCAGCAGGTCACCGCAGGAACTTAACTACCTGTTAGTCCAGAACTGGTATGTCCCGTGAGGTCAATCTTTTCCCCTTCTCTTCTTTCCCTCCAAACGAGTTGTTTAAGTTTCCCCTCTCCCAAACAAAATTTCCAGCCTTTTTTTTTTTTTTTTTTTTTTTAATCATGGTAGCTTTTCCCAAATAAAGGCACCTGGGAAGATGTGTCTTCAGGACAGGCCTTCTTCCAAGGATGCCTAGGACTGAAGCCTAGCACTCAAAAGTGAAACATCAAAGCTTGGAAAAGAGTTCAAATCCATATGAAATGTTAAGGTGCTTCTCTAGAAGGTTTAGCTGGCAATGGCTTTCACTTTTGCCACTTGGGCCAGTGAAACCCACGAGTGGGTCTCATAAATTCATAAATATTGACCCTGATGGTCCAGTAATGACTATTGATGAGAAGGGTAGGCACCTGAGTTCTAGATACTTAACCCTTTTGAAAAGGTTTAAGAAAGTCAATTATCATATGGGTTCACTTACTTGTGAAACATAAGGAATAACATGGAGGACATTAGGAGAAGAAAAGGAAAAGTGAAGGGGGGGTGGAAATCGGAGGGGGAGATGAACCATGAGAGACTGTGGACTCTGAGAAACAGACTGAGGGTTTTAGAGGGGAGGGGGGTGGGGGGATGGGTGAGCCTGGTGGTGGGTATTAAGGAGGGCACGGGTTGCATGGAGCACTGGGTGTGGTACATAAACAATGAATCTTGGAACACTACAACAAAAACTAATGATGTATGGTGACTAACATAACACGATAAAAATTTAAAAAAAAGAAAAGGGTTCAATTTTCAAATGCATAACATTAAATTTTACCACCTATTCTGAACTTATTTCACAATGTAAAAATGTTTTGTTTTGTACAAATAGCCAGTTTGAGAGTATTTAATTAAAACACAAGCATATATTTAACTTAAAATATGCTTTCAAATGGAACTGAAGGGGGCTATGCTAAGTGAAATAAGTCAAGCAGAGCAACACAATTATCATATGGTTTCACTCATATGTGGAACATAAGGGATAGTCCAGAGAAGCACAGGGGAATGGAGGGAAAACTGAATGGGAAGAATTCAGAGAAGGAGACAAACCATGAGAGACTGTGGACCCTGGGAAAGAAACTGAGGGTTACAGAAGGGAGGGGTGGGGGATGGGTATTAGGGAGAGCACATGTTATGATGAGCATTGGTTGTTACATGCAACTAATGAATCATTGAATACTACATCAAAAACTAAAAAAAAGAAAAAAAGAAATTCTTAGTCCTACAATTTGGCACAAATACCTCCATATAATTTGACACTTGATTTAGTAACAAAATAAGTTTAACTTGCTTTTACTATAATATTTGTTATTAAACTTCTATTTGTTTACCAGAAAATATCAATCAATCAATCAATCAATCAAATATGCTTCCATTAAGTGTATCTGAGTGCTTGTTTACTTAGAGGTTTGAAGTTTTCTGAGAGTATAAGACAGCCATACTGAGTATGAGAATTCTGAAGACAGAAGAATGGGAAGAGAGACCTCAGAGACAGTGATAGAAGGTATACTGGGATGAGAAGGATCCGGATTGGTACTGCCAGGGGCATCCCTAAGAGCAAAGGTTTTCCACGGTGAGTGGGGCGCTCTAGGCTACGAGGGCTCAGAGCTGACTGCCTGCAGTTGGTGCCAGCTGTGCTGTCCTTGTGGGTGGGAGTCCCACGGCACCCCCGGTGAGCCACTGCACAGTGAGGGGAGCTGGGCCCCAGGAGGGCACACAAAGCCAAGATCTGGACCACTGGGGATCTTTAGGGCACTGAAACTACTCTGTGTGTTACTGTAATGGTGGGTACATGACATGATGCCTTTGCCAAAACACCTTTGCCCATGGAATGCACAACATAAAGCTTGTGAACCCTGATGTAAATACACTTTGGACTTTGGTTTGTAATCACGTATCAGTTTGGTTCAGCAATCATAACAAATGTACCACCCTAACGCCAGATGCTGATGATAGGGGAAATTGTGTGCGGGAAGGGAGCGGGGAGAGGAAAGTATATGGGAACTCCCTGTACTTTCTGCTTCATTTTTCTGTTAACTTGTAGCTGCTCTAAAAAATAAAGTATATTTTATTTTATTTTTTAAGATTCATCTATTTGAGAGCGAGAGAGAGAAGGGAGAGGGAGAGAATATCAAACTGACTCCCCGCTGAGTGTGCAGCCTGACGTGGGGCTTCATCCCACAATCCTGAACTCATGACCTGAGCCAAAATCAAGAGTTGGTCACTCAACTGGCAGAGCCAACCAGGAACCCCCACGAAAAGTATGTTTTAAAAAGTGGCCAGCAGTGGTGTTTGCCTCAACAGGTGTTAAAATTTAATCACTGCCTGGAAGGATTCATTTCAGGATCAGATCAATGAAATGCACTAAAACAGGAAGTATTGCACTGCACATGGCTCATGAGTTAACTTCCGTTCCTTTAAATAAGACATAAGCAAATCTCTCAGCCACCCCTGTTCCATTGAGCAGCTCCCCATCAGAATCCGAACTCATTTCTTTTTAAATCTGTACATGCAACCGCACGGACATCACTTCCTTTGTCTGCACCCAAGTTTCTCTAGCTGGAAACTGGGGAGGTGGGGTGTGCGATGCTGGGCGTTTCTCTGGAGAAGGTCACTGCTTGTCTTCCAGTCCCTACCCCTTTCCAAACTATGTGCTTTGTCACCTGCTACACACGATCGTCTACCTGTGCATGGGGGTGGGAGGGGCTTAAATTCTCTGGTGCCGGATCATTTCTCTCCCCCTGCCTTGCTTATCATGTCCACACTGGGTTAAGGATAAACTTAATGGAGGAAAGTGCCTTTCATCTAATATTGACTATCACATAGATGATAATATATATTTTATAATTTGATAGTATAGGTCACTATAACAGCAAGCTCAGCCTGACCAATGTACTCAAGTGTAAATCTAAATACATAAATAGTATCCTCATTATACATTCCAAAATGAAATACACCTTCCTCTGTAAGATTACTGAATTCACGCCCTGCTGCCTTGCCCTTGGTGCCATAACAAGAAGCTTATGTAGCACCACCGAGGGGGTGACAGTGCCTTCGCTGGGGAGCCCCCGTGCCCTGGAGGTCGGAATGCAACTGGAGACCTGAGGACAGAGGACAAGTGCAACCGTTGCAGCTTCCAGCCCCTTTTCCTTCCCTTCTCTCCTCACCCCTCCTCCCTTCCGCTACCGCCCTTCTTCTTACTGGAAACCCTCTCCTGGCCTCCACCTCCACCGCGGGAGATAAGACAACATGTGTCCCGGGCGGGGAGTGGCCCAGCCTGTGTGAACCATTTCAAAAAAGGTTCACTTTGGGTGATAAGAACAGGGTTCTGTTTGTTCCACTGAGAGCAAAGCCAAAGACTTGGGTCAGATGGGGCAGCTCGGGTAGCCGGGGAGCGTGGGAGACACAGCTTTTGAATGAAGGAGTCTCAGCAAAAAGTCTGTCCCTTTGTAACCCCCTCCCCAAATCCCCTGCACATTTCACATATCAAGGGCCCTCCTTGACTCTCTTTCTCTTTCTCATTCCTTGCCCTCCAAGAAAAATCTTTTTTTTTTTTTTTTTTTTACTTCATGTTTATTTTAAATAGATCTTTAAAACTTGTCAAAAAAAACAGGGACGCCTGGGTGGCTCAGTTGGTTAAGCAGCTGCCTTCGGCTCAGGTCATGATCCCAGCGTCCTGGCATCGAGTCCTGCATCGGGCTCCTTGCTTGGCAGGGAACCTGCTTCTCCCTCTGCCTCTGCCTGCCACTCTGTCTGCCTATGATCGCTCTCTCTCTCTCCCTGACAAATAAATGAACAAAATCTTAAAAAAAAAAAAAAAAAACAACTTTTCAAAAACACTTTCGTAATGGTTATCTCACTTGACCCCCACAGAAACGGTCTACTTTGTCTATTGCTGCAAGTCTGTAGGAGAGCAAGTCTCCCTTCAGCTGGCCAGCTGTCATGGGGTGAAGTTCTTGCCCGAGGGACGGAGTTCCCCAGCTTTCTCCTCCCAGCACAGCCCCACGGGGTTCCTCTTTGTGCTTTTCTCGGTCAGAATCCTACCCGGAGTTTTTCAAGCTTGAGAGTTTATGAATTCTGGACCCATTTTTTTTTTCCACATGATTTTCTTCCCCTTCCTCCCTTACTACTTCCCCTACTTCCCTCTTTATGTGGGTCACGGAAACACAGAACCTCATCATGGGTGTTGGGAGCCTTGGAGATCCCCACTACAGCCTGTTTCTACAATGAGGAAAACTGAGGCCTGGGAGGTGACTTGCCCAAGGTCACACGGCCATGTTAGCGGCAGAGCTCAGTGTTGGATCAGGCTCCTGACCCTCAGCAAGACTCCGTTCCACTACCGCACACCTACATTTATTCATTGGATTAAACTCGTTGGAAGGGGATCAGGATTCTAAGGCTGCCTTATGAGTAACAGGGTGGTTCTTTGCATCTCCTTTGCGTAGGTATCTCATGCTTCGTCTGTGCCATTGCCATATGGGGTGCTGTATAGAGGGTGGGGTGGCTGTGTGTGTCCTCAGAGAGAGAGGAAATTGCATTTGGGCATTGGATGGGCCCTTTGCAAACAGATCCATCCATCCCTCCATGGTGCTGGCACTGGTTCAAGGATGGGAGAGTTTGGTTTCCCATAGTTTCACTTTCTCCCACCTCAGGGACATTAGTTCCTTTTAGTATTAACAGTGAAAGTTTTGGAATCATTCCTTGCACAATTATTTTGTCTCCAACCCTGGTCTTACCCTTACTGACTCATGTCCTATGGTGGGAAGAGTGAACAGGAGTCAGGGAGCCTGCCTTTGGCAAACTCATCATCACCTTATGGACCTCATTTCTGTTCTTTGCTGAATAAAAGCATTCAAGTAGAAAAAAATTTTTTTTTCTAGGTGAAGGAAGAAGGAGCAATGTCTACAGACCTTGTTTATTCTGCCAGCAAGGCTTTGCTAGGTAGCTGTCTTCTGTTACTGTACTCTAGACCTTTGATCAAAACCAGAGGGAAAACAGTGATGCTTCTAAAGTGGGGATTCTGTCCAGGAACGGGGCAATAGAAACTTGGGACTGCAGAGGAGCTGTATGTGTGTGTGTGTGCACGCGCCTGTGAGCATGTTTGTGTACACACACACACACACACACAGTCTGCCTGATCTGATTGGTGCTCAAAGGCTGCCCAGAGGAACCCAGCCCACCCTCTCAGGATGCCTGGGGCTTGTCACGCAGCCCACGTCGGGGAGCAGACATCCTGGTTCCCACTCACCTCTTCGAGCCTATGACCCGGGCCAGCCCATCATGTTTGGGACTCTGCACATCCGGACCCATGTTATCTCAGGATCCTGGGACTCTTTGGCTCCCCTGCCCTGCCTCCTCCCCTCCCTGTGGACACGTAGCCACCACACACTTCTCAGAGGGCTATTTCTAGCCAAGGGGCTGTAATTCAGCCCTAGCCTGTCAGGTCAGGCCGTCTGTGTGCTGCAGCTGGGACGAGCGGCCTGACACGTTGTGGGTTCAGCAGAATGCAGGATGTTGGGGCTTCCGGAGGCAGCATCCCCTCAGCCTGCTGGAGGTCACAGTTGCTGAGACGTGGGGGTGGGGGGCAGACAGGATGCTCCCGCCGCCTGATGGGGAGGAGGTGGGTGTGTACGGGAGAGCTAACGGGAGCCCAGCCTCACACCTCCAGCCCTCATCTGGACTCTGGCCCGCCACAGCCCTTCCCCTGGCATGCACCACTGTCTTCAGCCTAGCTCAGAGTTAACAAAGTCAGAGGACTTAGTGGGGTCAGAAACCCAGCTGGGCCCCATCCCAGGCCTGCCATTTTTGTTCAGTGACTGCACCTCCCGGGGCCTGTCTCTCCTCATATGGAAAGAGGAGATAATAATTGTACCTGCCTCATCAGATCGCTGACAGGATTTAATAACATGGCAAGCATGATAGCCTCACATGGAGGGGTCACGTTGCTCTCCCTGGTATATGGCAAATGGTTCCTGCTGGTGTTGTTCCTCTTCCAAACTCCAGCTTCTGCCACAGCTTCGGGCACTTCCCATGCGGCTCTCGCTTGCTGTCAGAATGCCTCACAGGGCCCTTTTGGAGTCACCATTACCTCAGAGTTCTTTCTGATGCCTGGCGTGTTTTTGGTGCTTGGTTAATAAGTTTTCACTGAATGGAGGAATGGATTCCTCCTAGCGCCGTAGGATGGAAGAACCCTGAAGATGGAATGAAAACAGAAATGAGATTAAAAAAAAACAAAAACCAAAAAACCAAAAAACCGTGGGTTCAGATTCCAGCTGCACCCCACGTGACCTGAGTAGGTGAGCTGGGACATTCATTCACAACATCCCTCAGGCTCCTGTCTGTCAGGCAGGGGTAAGGGCTCCTGCCCCATCTCCTTCCCAAGGCTGTCGGGACAGACGACCAAGAGTATGACGTTGCCTCAGAAGCAGTGAGAGGCTTTGCAGTTTCCAGGCGGATTACTCTTTGTCTCCAGTTAGTTCAGCTTTCCCACTCCAGCGAGACACATCTGTTCAATTGGGCCCCCTTTTACGGTACCATGTTTCTGGAGCTGAGGTTTGCCTTGGCTGTGCCATAGTCTCCCCCTTCCTTTTCCCTTATCCCTTCCAAACATGGGGCTCCCTTCCTTCAGAACTGGGACAACTCACCACATAAAGGAAGCCAAACCCACCAGCCTTGTCCAAACCCAAGGGCTTTTTTCGACCTATCACTGAAACATTCCTTGTAGAGAGGCATTGGTTAGTACATAGCCTTTTCCCTTTGGGCTTGTTCTCATATTCTTGAGGAAATCATTCATTCACTATGATTTTATGGCAAGCATCTAGGCACCTCTCACTCCCTTACTGTCCTTCAAACAAGGCCACAAGGCCTCACTTGGACTTCATCTCAGCTCTGGGAGGGCAGAGACATGTGTTATTACCACCATTTTACAGATGAGAACATTGAGAGTTAAAAAGGGTTATTGGCTGACTCAAGGTCTCCTAGCCAGCCAGTGAGTTGTACCCAGTTCTTTAGTCTTCTCTGCATCACAGCTGGGGAACCTCAAAGGCAAGGTGGTATTACCAGGGTTCTTTTGATGGACCATATGGCATGGGAACTCTGACTTTATGTCTTATAGATATGAGGTTTCTAACCTTTGTTTGCCCCGTTACTGGCTGTCATCCTGGACAAGTTACTTGAACTCTCTGAACTTAGTTCACATGTCTGTAAAATTGGGATACAGTATCTACCTCATATGCAAAGTATTTGACCCACAGTAGGTACTCAACATACCCTTTCATTCCTTGTATTTTCTCAAAGTACCCATCAACCCCTAATAAGTGTATGCACGTTTCTTTTCCTACCCCATAAAGATATTTCAAGGTGAGATGAACTGAATATTTATCCACTTACTCAATGAATATATATTATGTGACTAACACACACTAGACATTGTGCTAGAGTCAGAGATAAATGGGCGAAAAGACATTATCCTTGCCCTTAAGAAGCTCACAGTACAGTGAGGAAAGGCACCTGCTAGAGAGAAAATTACTTAGTGTGATTTGTCCCACGAAGGAGGTATGTTCAAAGGACACTGGGAGGCAGCAGAAAGAGCCTTAGACCTGGCCAGGGAAAGTCAAGTTTGGTTTCACAGAAGGATCGACAGCTGAGAAGAGATTTGAAGGAGTGCAAATTAGTCCATGGGCAAGGTGTGATAGAAGGTGTGATTTAGAAGGGGAGATCACATGCAGAAGGGCAGAGTCATGAAGCAACACATCTTTGGAGAGCTATAAGAATTGCAATAGGACCGTAACATAAAAGGAGTTGTGAAGTCTTGGGAAATAAAAGGGGAGAAGGGGGACACAGTTGGATTAAAAATGGGCTTTTGTGATATATTAAGACATTTTGAATGCAACCTCAGCCTATAGGGACACCTTGGCAATTCTGAGCCTAGAATCAGCATGGTCAAATCTGGGTTTCAGTATGATCACTTTGGTAGCAGTGTGATGAGTAAATTTCAGGGAAACGAGTCTATATGTAGGGAGACTGGTTAGAAAAACTTCAAAATATTCTAGGTGACAGACAGTTACAGGCCGAACCAAAGCAGGGGCCATTAGGAGCTAGAAAAAGAAATAGAGTGAGAGTATTTAGAGAGAAGAACTCAAAGAAACAAATGAGTGTACTTCCTTGGGGGTCAGGGAGAGAGAAAGAGGAGTCAAAGATCGTCTATGGGTTTCTCTTTTTAAAGATATTTTATTTATTTATTTGATGGAGAGAGAGATCACAAGTAGACAGAGAGGCAGGCAGAGAGAGAGGGGGAAGCAGGCTCCCTGCTGAACAGAGAGCCCGATGCGGGGCTCGATCCCAGGACCCTGGGATCATGACCTGAACTGAAGGCAGAGTCTTTAACCCACTGGGCCACCCAGGCATCCCACCTATGAGTTTCTGAGTTGAGTGCTTCCAGGGCCTGATGGCACCATCACCAGGATAGAGAACACCACAAAGGAATGGGTTTGGTAGGAGAGAAGAGTTTGGTCTTGTTTCGTGTGAGTGCTTCAGGAGATATGTAGCTCTTGGAAGAGAGATCAGGTTTGGTGGTGGAGAAATGGGCGTTGTTTTCATACAAGTGATAGTTGAAACAATGTTAGGGATGTATTGTCCCCATGGACTAACAGAGAAAGGCCCTGGGTATCTGGGAAGGATTGACAGCTAAGAAGAGAGTGGAGGAAGAGGAGACCACAAAGGAGATCAAGAAATGTTATTTATAGAGTTTTGGTTGAGAAGTCTGAGTACTTGATTCCTGGATTAACTAGCTTTGGTTGTGGTGGATTCCCAAAAGAAGATATAAGAAGATACCACAGGCAAATGCACTGTCTTCATTCCGAGCCAGAACTTCCACACTGCGGAGCTGTGGCAGGTGGTAGGAGAGTCCTGAGGGCATCACTAACTTTAACTTGAGATCTTGACCACAGACAGACAAAGGCAGCTAATTCTTGGCCTCTTTCCTCTAAGCCTCCATCGTGCTCTTGTTCCTTGGGGTCTTACCTCTCTAATTCCCAAAGGAGGAAATGAATAAAGACATATACATAAAAGACAGAATTGATGGCTCCTTTCTGGAGGGCCAGAGCAGAGCTGATTTAGTCTTGTCTCCTTCCATCCCTACCCTGAAGCCCACTAGGTTTCTAAGGAGGCCAAAAGAGTGGGGAGGAATAAAAGGGATCTTTGTGGTTGAGAAGAGGGCATGGTTTGATTTATCCCCTGCTGCTTTCATGCATAGTTTACTCATTCCTCCTACTAAAAAGTTCCAGCTGCTACTATCAAGACCCCTCAAAGGAAGGAGTCCATTTTTTTATATCAATGTATGTATGTATTTGCAGTATAATTAACATGCAAGGTGATATTAGTTTCAGGTATACAATATATTGATTCAATAATTCCATACATTACTCAGTGTTCACCATGATAGGTGTAGTCACCATGTGTTACCAGACAACATTATTACAATATTATTGACTATATTCCGTATGCTGTTATTCATCTCTGTGATTATTTATGTTATAACTGGAAGTTTGTACCTCTTAATCCCATTTATCTATTTCACCCATCCCTCTACCCACCTCCCCTCTGGCAACCACCAGTTTGTTCTCTGTATTAAAGAGTTGTTGGGGGGCGCCTGGGTGGCTCAGTGGGTTAAAGCCTCTGCCTTTGGCTTGGGTCATGATCCCGGGGTCCTGGGATCGAGCCCCCACATCAGGCTCCCTGCTCAGCGGGGAGCCTACTTCCTCCTCTCTCTATCTGCCTGTCTCTCTGCCTACTTGTGATCTCTCTGTCAAATAAATAAATTAAAAAAAAACTTAAAAAAAAAGAGTTGTTGGTTTTTTTTAGAGTCCACATATAAGTGAAATCCCATGGTATTTGTTTTTCTCTGTCTGGTTTATTTCACTTAGCATAGGACCCTCAAGTTCCACCCACATTATTGCAAATGGCAAGATCTCATTCTTTTTTATGGCTGAGGAGTATTTCATTGTATATACAATTAATGCCATATTTCTTTATTCATTCACTTATGGATGAACACTTGAGTTGCTTCTATATCTTGGCTACTATAAATAACATTGCAATAAAAATATGATGCATATATCTTTTCAAATTAATGTTTTCATTTTGGGGAATATATACTCAGTAGTAAAATTACTGGATCATATAATTATTTCTATTTTTAATTTTTTGAGGAAGCTTTATACTGTTTTCCACAGTGGTAGCACCAGTGTACATCCCCACCAACAGTGCATGAGGGTTCCTTTTCCTCCATATCCTCACCAACATTGTTATTTCTCATCTTTTTGGTTCTAACCATTCTAATAGGTGTCGGGTCATACCTTAAAGAAGCCCATTTTATTATTGACTCACATCCAAGTTTCCGTTCCCAGGGTCGGAGTGAAGAGGAAGTGTTTAACTCCCTCGTGAGATTAAAGTGTGTTCTTAATCACCATGAATGGGGGGAAAATGGAAGAGTGGGGTCTCAGGGAAGCCAGAGGAATCAAGATTTCCAGAAAGAGGACATGATTAACCATGTCAAGTGCTGCAGAGGAGAGACATAAGCTAAGGGACCAGAATTTGCAATTTTTCATTCATGATTTTGCAAAGAGCTGTTTCAAAGGAGTGAGATTAAAGACCATATTGAGTGGAATGAGAACAGTATGAGGGACAGGAAAGAAAATAGAGTGTGGACACTTTTAAAGAACAGAGATACAATAATAGGAAGGAACGTAGGTTGGTGTTTTGAGCTAATCAGTTAAAAAACTCAAAAGGAAAATGATGTGTTTATCAGATCACAAAGAGAAAAATTTTAGAGGAATACCACTGTCAATCTTTATTTGTCTCATTTGCTCCAATCATGGGACTTTCAGCTGTGGGAGGACTTTAAGGCTAATGTGTAACTGTTCTCTCCAATTGGGAAAATGGGAAACCAGGGACTACATTTTCAGTTAAAAAATTATTGCCTGGGGGTCCCCAGGTGGCTCAGTTGGTTAAGCATCCAACTCTTGATTCTGGCTCAGGTCATGATCTCAGGGTTGTGAGATAGAGCCCAGCATTGGTCTCTATGCTGGATGTGGAGCCTATTGAAGATTCTCTCTCTCCCTCTCCCTCTGGTCCTCCTCCTTCTCATTCTCTTTCTCACTCTCTCTCAAAAAAAAAAAAAAAATTATTGCCCAAAGCAACTCAAATGTCCATCAATAGTGGATAAGAAAGATGTGTATGTATATATGTGTTATATACAATGGAATATTATATGGCCTAAAAAAATGAGATTTTTGCCATTTGTGACAGTGTGGATGGGCCTAAAGGGTATTACACTAAGTGAAACAAGTCAGACTGAGAAAGAAAAATACTATACAGTATCACTCATATGTGGATTCTGAAAAAATAAATGAATAAACAAACACACAGAAGACAAAATAAGACCTATAAATACAGAGAACAATGTTACAGTTGCCAAGGAGGAGGGGGCTGGGGGCTGGGAAAAATGGGTGAAGGGGAATGGGAGATACAGGCTTCCAGTTACGGAATGAGTAAGTCACCGAACTAAAAGGCACAGCATGAGGAATATAGTTAGGGAAACTGTCATGGTGTTTTGTGGTGATAGGCGGTAGCTATGCTTGTGATGAGCAGAGCATAAGGCACAGACAGACAAGTTGAATCATTATGTTGTATACCTGAAACAAATGTAAGTGTGTTGCCTATACTCAATTAAAAATTTTTTTAAAGTTATTTCCTCTACAAAATTATCGAACTGCTAGAAGATAGCAAAGGAGAAAATCTAGATGACCTTTGGTATGTGATGATTTTTGAAATACAACACAAGAGGCATGATCCATAAAAGAAATAATGAAACTTCATTAAAATGAAGATTTCTGCTCTGAGAAAGACAAAGACAAGTCTCAAACTGAGAAAAAAATATTTGCAAAAGACACATCTGATATTTAAGACACAAAACAGATGAACACAGGGGAAGGAAAGGAAAAATAAAATAAGAGGAAATCAGAGAGGGAGATAAACCATAAGAGACTTTTCACTCTAGGAAACAAACTGGGTTGCTGGAGGGGAGGTGGGTGGGGCGATGGGGTAACAAGGTGATGGACCTTAAGGAGGGCACTTGATATAAGGAGCACTGGGTGTTATATGCAACTGAGAATCACTAAACTCTACCTCTGAAACTAATAATACACCATATGTTAACTAATTGATTTTAAATTTAAAAAAGAGAAAAAGACACATCTGATAAAGAATTGTTATACAAAATATTCAAAGAGCTCTTAAAACTCTTTACTAAAAAAAACAATTTAAAAAATGGTCATAAGTCCTGAACATACACATCACCAGAGATTATATACAAATGGCAAAAATAAACATTCAAAAAATGCTCCATAAAAGTTCTCATCACAAGAAAAAAAAAAACAACATTCAGTGATGGATGCCAACCAGAATTATTGTGGTGAGTATTTTGTACTATATACAAATATTGAATTATTATGTTGCATACCTGAAACTAACATGATGTTATAGGTCCATTATACCACAATTTTAAAAAATGATGGTCCACATCATCTATCATCAGGGAAATACAAATTCAAACAACAACGAGATGCCACTACGCACCTATTAGAATGAAGAAAATCCAGAACACGACAACAGCAGTGCTGGTGAGGATGTGATACAACAGGAAGTCTCATTTTATGCCTCATGGAGCAGCCACTTTGGAAGACAGTTTGACAGTTTCTTACACAACTAAACATACTCTTACCATATGATCCAGTAACCGTGCTCCTTGGCATTTATCCAAAAGACTTGAAAGCTTATGTTCCCAGAAAAACCTGCACATGGATGTCTGTAGCAACTTTATTCATAATTGCTAGGACGTGGAAGCAACCAAGACGTCCTCCATAAGTGAATGGACAAATAAGCTGTGGTATATCCAGACAGCGAGCTATTAGGCAATGCTAAAAATAAATGTGCTGTCAGGGCATGAAAAGACATGGAGGGGCTTTTAAACATATATTACTAAGTGAAAGAAGGCAATCTGGAAAGGCTACACACTGTATGATTTCCACCATATGACATCCTGGAAGAGGTGGAGAGAGTAAAAATCTGATTGTCAGGGACTGGGGTGAAGGGTGGGGAGAGGGATAAACAGGCAGAGCACAGAGGATTTTTAGGGCAGTGAAAATACTCCATATGGTACTATAATGATGAATATAGTTCATTTGATACGTCTGTCCAAACCTATGGAATCTGCAACAACATCAAGAATGAACCCTAATGTAAAGTCTGGACTTTGGGTGGTTATGTATTGATGTAAATTCATCAGTTGTAACAAGGGTACCACTCTGGTGGGGAGAGTTGATCATGGACTATCTACGAACAATCTCTGTATCTTCCTTTCAATTTTGGTGTAAACCTAAAGCTGCTCTAAAGAAGATAAATTCTTTAGAAAAATGATTTCCTCATTAAAATATCCATGTACCTTAGAGCTTGATAGGTTTGCCAAAAGCAAAGGAGTCTATTTTTTTTTAAAGATTTTATTTATTTATTTGACAAAGACAGAGACAGTGAGAGAGGGAACACAAGCAGGGGGAGTGGGACCAGGAGAAGCAGACTTCCCACTGAGCAGAGAGCAAGATGCGGGGCTCGATCCCAGGACTCTGGGATCATGACCTGAGCTGAAGGCTCAAACAACTGAGCCACCCAGGCACCCCGCAAAGGAGTCTGTTTAGAATATAAAAAGGAGTTGCTGTATGCTGTATATTGCTGTAGTATTTGCTCTGTGGTACAACCTCAGTGTGTGAATTTATGTAATAAATATTTATTGAGTGGAGTTGCTATGTGATACGTTAGCAGTAAAAAAAAATGACAGACATGGTCCTGTGCTCAAATGGCTAGTGTTAGCAGGGAAGAAAGACAATTTTACTAGTACCATTAAAGTGGGATAAATGTTGCAATGAGCAAGGAACACGGACCCATGAGAAGGTGTGACAATGGGTCTCATCCAGGCAAAAGGGTCAGCGAATAATCAGGAGGGAAGTAATGATAGCCAAACTGTGATCTGAAAGAAGAGCGACTTTGGAAAACTATAGAAAAGGACAGAATCTGGGGCGCCTGGGTAGCTCAGTGGGTTAAGCCTCTGCCTTCGGCTCAGGTCATGATCCCCGTGTCCTGTGATCGAGCCCTGCATTGGGCTCTCTGCTCAGCGGGGAGCCTGCTTCCTCCTCTCTCTCTGCCTGCCTCTCTGCCTACTTGTGATCTCTGTCTGTCAAATAAATAAATAAAAATCTTTAAAAAAAAAAAAAGAGAAAAGGACAGAATCTAAAAATATCCATAATCTCTCTGAATGTAAGTAATTACTTGACAAAAACTTGGTGTATTTTCTTTTGATCTATCTTTCTTGATTTTTGTTTTGTTTTGTGAAAATAAGTTACTCATAAATATTTAAGAAAATAAAGTAAAAAGAAGTTAATAAAAACCCCACCACCCATAAATACCCACCCTTCAATGAACTCTATTCCAGGCATATCTATAAGAATCTTTATGGATAGAAGGGTAGGTGGAAATGTTAGCAGAAGTACTTTTATAAAAATAGGATCGTGTCATCGATTCTGGTTTTTTTTTTTAACTATTTTATTTTTTTATGAGAGAGAGTGAGAGCACCGAGGGGGAGGGACAGAGAGAGAGAGGGAGAAGCAGAAGCAGGGGCCCTGCTGAGCAGGGAACCTGACACAGGGCTTAATACCGGGGCTCTAGAATCATGACCTGAGCTGAAATCAGATGCTTAACCAACTGAACCACCCAGGAGCCTCATATATTCTATTTTTAAAGCAGAAATGTTTTAATTAGATATTCCTTAGATATTCTATTTTTAAAGCAGGAATGTCTTAATTAGATATTCCTTAGATTTAACAGAAGAAAAGGAAGAAAGGAAGAAATGGAAGTGAAACTGGTTAAGACCTTGGTAAACTTCAGTTAAATGTGTCATCTGCACAAAAGATATTGTTTTGGTAAAATCCTTTCACATTTAAGAAAATAGATTATGAGAATATTATGAAAAAGGTTGGAATCATTGCTTATGTGTTTTGGGGGTGCAGATTTAAATTAGGCAGTTTTGATTGGGTAAATGCTAGGATAAATTAAATAATAAGAAAATAATTAGTATTTCTCACATGTCTGCTCTCTCCTCATCACTCTCTAATTGTGTTAATATATCATTAATTTTAAGTTGTCAAAATTTATTAAAAAAATTTTGTCAGAGTTCACATTGTCCAAAATTGTCGTGTAATCATCATTTCTACAATTGTTTCATCTTGGTTCATGTTTAAGTTTCGGTGCTTACCACCAGTACTTTTCCAGCTGTTTCTCCTTTTCTGAATTGTTATTCGGATTAATATTTTAATATATGCAGTTCTATTAAAATAGTCACCCCCCAAGTGACGTTCCTGGGTACTGACTACCTAAATTTTGTTAGGTTGGAGAAATTCTGGGTGTTGGCCTCTATGTGAAGTGACTTCTTGGAGGTTATAATTTTGGAAACCATTTTATTTTCCTCAACACATTGTAAATATCAAGCCACTATTTTTTTTAAAGATTTTGTTTATTTATTTGACACACAGAGAGCCAGATGCGGTAATAGATCCCAGGACCCTGAGATCATGACCTGAAGCTGAAGGCAGAGGCTTAACCCACTGAGCCACCCAGGTGCCCTCAAGCCACTATTTTCTGGCATTAAACATTGCTCTTGGAAGTTTGAGGTCAGCTCAAATTTTGCTCTTTGTAGGTGAATTTTTTCTTTATGCCTGGATTTTGATTCAGAAGGCCTTCCTAAGTGTCAGAAACTGTTTGGCTGTTGTTGATTCTTTTTTTTTTTTTTTAAGATTTTATTTATTTATTTGACAGAGAGAGATCACAAGTAGACGGAGAGGCAGGCAGAGAGAGAGAGAGAGAGGAGGAAGCAGGCTCCCCGCTGAGCAGAGAGCCCGATGTGGGACTCGATCCCAGGACCCTGAGATCACGACCTGAGCCGAAGGCAGCGGCTCAACCCACTGAGCCACCCAGGCGCCCCTGTTGTTGATTCTTAAAGTTCAATAAGTGAGCATGATGTATCTTGGTGTTGAAGTTAGTGCGTCAGTTTTTCCTGAAATCAATGTGTTTTTTCACTCCACAGATTCTATTCTTCCTCTGTTTCGAGGAAAGTTCTTGGATTCTATCTTTATTGCTTCAACTTCATTTCTTGCCTTCTCTACCTCAGGGACAACAAAAATCTTATGTTGAGTTGTCTTTCACCTTTCTTCGTATATCTTGTTCTCTCTCTAGTTGCCGTTAGTTCTTATCTGTTTTCTTTATTCACGGACACCAGCTCAACCCTTTCCAGTAACAAATATTCTCCTATGTAGTCTACCTGTTCTGTTTCTTCTCTATTTATTACTTTTTTAATGATCTTGCTTTGCATTTCTGTTTTCTTAGCTCTATAACCTCTTCTTTTTTTTTTGTCTTATTCTATTTTTTAAAAAGATCTTTTCTTTGAGTTCTTGTTTTTATTGAGTTCATATTCTCTTTAGGTTGCTTTTTAGTGTGAAACACTTATGAAGGAGTTCCTTCTTTTCCTTGGGTTGTGTTTTCTTCCTATCTAGGGTTTTTGCCTGTCTTTTGTGTGCTATAATTATTTCTCTGCTTTTATTTTCCTTTTTTCCCCTCTTTCCTTTCTCCTTCCTTCCTTTTGTTCTTCCTTCCTTCTTCCCCACTTTCTTTCTGTCTTCCTTTATTTCCACTTCTGTATATGTTTTTCTAATTCCCATGCCATTTCTTTTTACCTTCAACTAAAGCTGAACTATTTTATGCAAACTTCTGCTCTGGGTTTGGGGATGAGGCTGAGGATAGCTCTGAAATATCTATATAGGTTTTGAAAATTTTTTTAAATTTTTTTAAATTTCGAGATTCGTTGTTTATGCATCACACCCAAAGCCCCATGCAATATGTGTCCTCCTTAATAACCACCACCAGGCTCAGTACAGACAAAGGGCTGATATCCAAGATCTTTAAAGAACTCCTCAAACTCAACACTCAAAAAAAAAAAAAATCACGTCAAAAAATGGGCAGAAGACATGAACAGACGCTTCTCCAAAGAAGACATAAAAATGGTTAACAGACACATGAAAAAATGTTCATCTCATTAGCCATCAGGGAGATTCAAATCTATATAGGTTTTTATTATTTAACTCTACTTTCCCTTCTGATATTTGGTTACATGTTTTGTATTGGGATTATTTTATCTTCTGGTCTTTTTTCAATGCATATGAACATTTTTTAAAAATTGAGTTAGCACTGTTGTGGTGGATTTATCATGGATTAAATTCCTTGCTGTTCCTCTTACTGAGAGGAACAGTCTATATCCTCTCCTCATGAATATGGGCTGGATCTATGACTTGTTCTGGTCAACATATTATGGCTGAAGTGACACTGTACAACTTTCAAGGCTTAGCAGCTTCTGTTTTTGTGTGCTTAGAAGGCTTCTGCTTGGAAGCCAGTTGTTATGTAAAGAGGCAACCATGCTAGCTGCATGGTGAGAGAGAGGGAGAGGAAGAGACTGAGAGACAGAGAGCGACAAAAAAAAGAGAGATTGAGAAGAGCCATTTGGAGGAACACTGCAGATGCCAGACAAGTGAGTGAAGCCTTCTTGGACCTTCTAGTCCAGCACAGCCACCAGCTAAATGCAACTAAGTAAGTGACCCCATCTGGTGACACCTGGAATCACCCTGCTAATCCCTACTCAAATTCTTGATATACAGAATTATGACAAGTAATAAATGATTATTGTTTTAAGCCACTAAGTTTTAGAGTATTTTGTTATTTAAAAATAGATGACCAAAACAACTCTGTAGTTTTGTATGTGTGTATGTATATTTTAGTTTTTTTAACCACTTAATAATAAATCCTGACATTTTTTCCAAACCAGAAAATATTCTTGAAAATGTCATTTTTTTTGATGTTGTATAATATATTATTTTCTGGATTATAAATAAGGATTTGAATATCCTTGTACATAATTCTTTGAAAATAAAGTTTTGATTTCTAACACTGTAATCATTCTTAAAGCCTTGAAACACACTGCAGAGAGTTTGAGTTTTAATTCATTCAGCAGTGGGGATGGGCTTGCACTGAGCCAATAACTTTGGTGGCATATTTAAGGCTACTGCCAGTTGCTTTGAAATAAGAGGAAAGAAAATGTGTTCACAAGGATGTCAATGTATGACCTTGACTTTGTTAGCACAGGCCTCTCATTAACAGAACTAGTGAAAACAAAGTTTGTTTCCGATTGCTATTATATCGGGATGGTGCATGATATAGAAGAACAATCTTGTTTAATTTCATGGCATTCTATGTCACGGAATACCCTGAATTCTATGAACATATTCTTCCTACTCCTCCTAGGTGAAAAGGAGAGAGTACTAGTCTATAGAAAAGGAAAGGGAGTTTAGAAAACTTTTCTCAAGGTCGTTGATCCAGTCTTTAGTGAGTATAAAAATCAACTGGAGAATTTTTTAAAGATGCAAATTCCAAAGCTCTACAACCATAGAGTCTGATTCTGGTGGGGTGTCTACAAATCTGCATTTTAAACAAGCATCGAAGGGTTTCTGATGCAGAATCACCATTTGAAAATACTGTCCTAAGAGAACTAACATCTTTGTGTGTGGGTGGTGGGTGAGGGGGTGTACTCTGCATTAGTAACCAGGCAAGAGTGTTATATACTTAACCTCATTACTTCATTTAATCATTTACATTTTATCCATGTTCAAGATGATAAAGCTGAGGCTCAGAGAGGAACATGAATAACTCAAGGTCAAACACAGCTAGTAAATGCAGAGTAGGGATTGAAGCCCAGGTCTGTCTGGATTTCACACTGCCCTGCGACTTTCCATAGCAATAGTCAGGTCAGGGACAGCCTGGGCAATGGAACCTAAGGAACTAACCATCAATGTATGAAGCAAATGCCTGAAGTAATTCAGTAAATAACTAACAACTTGAGTTGGCCTGGCATCTTTGTGAAGGTTTCTGTCAAATAATGTTCCTTCTGTAATTCTTTGTGCTTGTGTTTTGATTACTACATCATGAAGTCCCTGATAGGTGCATGAGGAGAGGGTGCTCAGCAGAACAAATTATGTGACTTTCTCTACCATGGATGAATGCTCTAGAGTCAGCAAAAGATCAAAAATAAGAATTTGCTGAGGGGACACCTGGGTGACTCTGTTGGTTAAGTGGCTGACTCTTGATTACAGCTCTGGTCCTGATCCTGGGTGGTGGGCTAGAGCCCTGTCTAGGGCTCCTGCCTGGGTGTGGAGCCTGCTTGGTATTCTCTCTCTCCTTCTCCTCTGCCCCTCCCCACTTGCTCGTGCACACAAACTCTCTCCCAAAACAAAAGCAAAAAAAAAAAAAAAAAGAATTTGCTGGGAACTTCATCAGTCTTAGTTTACCTTCTGGTATTAAAAAAGATAACGCAACCCTTAAACACAAGTCAAACTTCATCTGACACTCCACCCTCCAAAAATTTGTTCTGGAAGAACTGGTAGGTAGATTGGGTGAGAAACTGCACGTTGATCTCCACACAGCATCTTCTGGAAGGATTCTGAAGGCCTTTGTGTGCATTCTATTCCACAAAAGTTTATGTAAGAATGCAATCCCCTACAGGTGATGCTCATTTGGCCCCGCCCCAGACCCTTCTGGGGTGGCGGGCCGAACAGCTGGGCCCAGTCTTTCATTGGCTCTTGGTGGTGTCAATCTCCACTGCCTTGGGGCTCTGCCTACTGAGTGGTGCAGTAAACTGGAGTGGAAGTCCTCTTGTCTCCTGGGTCGTTCATGGAGTCTGGAAGAGGAAAGGGTCAGGGGGTCCTGGGAACAAGCCAAGCCTTGAAAGTGTTGAGAAGCTGGGAAGGAAGGAGAGGTAGATCAAGTTACCTCAAGACATGGGCACTGGCTTACCGGTGTGTGTGTGTGTGTGTGTGTGTGTGTGCGCGCGCGCGCGCGTGTGTGTGTGTGTGTGTGTGGTGTAGGCAGGGGGCAGAAATCACCTCAGGACCAGAGGGTTAGGTCAAGTTAAACTCTAACTGCTTTCCCTGAGACTCAAAATCCAGACACTCTTCTTTTGGAAAAATCACTTTTCCTTATGACATTTTAATTTTTCGTCATTATTTCTTTTCTGTCTTATCTGAAAACTTAGTAGAATTTCTTTGGGACATACCAACTTGTCTCAGTTCTCAGGGAATCCAAGAGATTTCTGTTTGATGGGCTGGTTTGCTGACTGGAGGCGCTTCTTGGTAGCAATGAGGAGACCCCCCAAGTAGATGGTAAAGATAAATAGAAAAATGCATCTTAAAACTTTAATCTCATAACTAGTCACAAACACCACCCTTATTCCCACCAGAAGCATAGGCTCAGGCTTGTGGCTCGAGTGGCTGGGGCTGGGGATGCAGGAGAGTCTGCCCCCCTCCTTCCTCAGTGCCTGCTGAGCTCCTGGGGCAGAAGTCTTCTGGTGTGTTCTGCTGCATGTAGATAGTGGCCAGTGTCCCTGCCCTTCCTCTAGTTTGCTCTGGGTCTGTTTGTAGCTGGAGTACTCAGTGGCATGGTGGCCTCCATGGAACAGTTGTGGTTCTTGGAATGACGGTCATCTTCACCTGTCTTTGAGTGCCTCCCTTCCAATGATAAATCAGCTCTCCCTTTGGCCCAGCCAACAGCGTTTTCTTTGGATAGGAGGGTGCATCCCTTAGCCAAGCCGCTGCCCCAGCTTTGTACCTCACTGACCTATGAGCTCCTTCTGGGAGCTTCAGTTGCTGGGTCTTTCTCTGTCTCTCTATGTGCATTTTTAATTTTTTTTGGTTTGTTATACACGCTTTATTAAAACGGCACTCTTATTTACAGTATCTGAAGAGTCCCTTCCAAGGAGCTCTCCCACACATTCAGACACACCCATACAACATCCCTCTCTGACGGGCTGGCGGCCAGTACACCTTCCTCCCCAGTTGACTCTGTGCTATGCTGACAGGTGAGGAGGTGAAGGGTAAAGACAGCTGGAGTCAGGGCTGCTTTGCCTGCCTTTCAGAAGCCTTGTGCTTGGCGGCATTTGGCACCAACTCATTGTCAGCTTTCTTTCAAGTGTGAAGATTCTTGGAGACTTTGGTTTTAGCTTTGGATGTGAATGACTATTCAAGGACAATCGGAAATGTCCCATGTAGGGTGTTTTATTTATTTTTTATTTTAAAAGATTATGTATTTATTTGAGAGAGAGAGAAAGAGAACAAGTAGGCAGAAGGAGAGCAAGAAACAGACTCCCCGCTGAGCGGGGAGCCCATCTCGGTGCTCGATCCCAGGACTCTGGGATCATGACCTGAACAGACACTTAACCAACTGAGCCACCCAGACACTCCCACATATGGTCATACCAAGCACAAGCACAAACACCCTAAATTTGGTAAAAACAAAACAAAACAAAACAAAGAAACTTTTCAGGCATTTTTACACAGTGTAGAAACAGGAAGCAAAATTTAGTTTTATTTATATAGATTGTTGCTGTTGTCCTTAGATGGGGCCTTGGAGATGGCAGGATATTTACCCGGGAGGTCCTAAGTTGTCCCAGGGAGAGACACCCTGGAGCTGGGAGGTGGGACACGGAAAGGTGCCACAGAGTCATTCTAGCTCTTGAGCCTCCCCTGAGGTAGTCTCAGACAGGACGTGGAATAAGGCAAGGCCCAGGGGATCCAAGAGCTGGGAGTTCAGTTCAGGTAGAACTGAAAGCCCAAGCTCCTTCTTCATTAGTTTTGAAAATATCAGCTTATCCCAGAATACTAAAGATCATTGTTTTTAATAAGAGCATTTTTTAACAGACCCATAGTACACTTAATATTTTAGTTGTGCACAAGACTGTATCTTGGTGTGGAAATGTCCTCGGGGCGCCCGGGTGGCTCAGTGGGTTAAAGCCTCTGCCTTCGGCTCAGGTCATGATCTCAGGGTCTTGGGATCGAGCCTCACATCGGGCTCTCTGCTCCGCAGGTAGCCTGCTTCTCCCTCTCTCTCTCTGCCTGCCTCTCTGCCTACTTGTGATCTCTGCTGTCAAATAAATAAAAATCTTAAAAAAAAAAAAAAAAGAAGTGGAAATGTCCTCTGTTTATGGTGACAGTATTTGAAGCATGAAGTCAAGACACATTGTCTGGACTGTGTGAACCATATAAACACAGTTACTGAGAGAGTGGAACAGAATATTTAAATTTGGGACTGTTCTGAAAGATCTAGAATTCGTGCTCATTGTACAGTGCAACAGCTTCCTTTGACCCCGCTGGGCCCAAGGCTGCCTGTGCAAGGGATTTGGGAGCAGAACTAAAACAAAATACCTCAGCGCTAATGGGGCTGTAGTGGTTATCTAGTCATTTTAGATGGAGAAACTGATGGTCCCCAAAGAAGTTTCTTGTCTACAGATATGGTTAGCAAGATGTTTAGAGTCAACCCAGGGGAGTGCACACAGACTATGTGGGTTTATATGAAACAGCCACTTTTAAAGTGGAGTTAATCTACCCAATCATTCACATACTTGACATACAAGATGCCCGAAAGCTGTTCTGAGAACTTTTTTGTTTTGTTTTTTTCACTAGTTGTTTTCAATTGTTGTCATTATTTCTGGAATGTGATAGTATTTTACAACATATAAAAAGTTCCTGTACATGGTCTCATTTAATTCTTTCAACATTCCTGCATGGCTACAAGAAAACCCGGCCACAATGGCTCCAACACAGGGCAGGTATTCTCGTCACCTAACTAGACATCCATAGGTAGGTGTTTGCTGGGATGGTTCAGTGGCTCAACAGCAGGGCTGATGTGACTGTGATTCTTTGGCCTTGACAGATGGCTGCTCTACCTCCCGGGCATCCTGTACATCTTCAAGGCAGGAAGAAAAGGGAAACACAGAAGGGGTAGTTTCCCAGAGCCCTGGGTGGAATTCTGCTCCTGTTTCATTGGAAAGAGGTCACAGGACCACTCCTGGCTACAGCAAGGCTGAGCAAGCATTTTCCCTGGAGTTGGGCACATTGCTGGCCCAAGCAAAACTGGGTTCTATAGCAAGGCAACCAAGAGTGCCTGCCATAGGCGGCCACAGCCTGCCCTCTGCCCCCCGCCGTTGCCTGGTAAGCAGTGATGTTTGACTTTGCTACATTCTCATTTCCTCTTTCCGCACCAATGTATTTGTATAACAACCTTAATTTCTCCCATAGTTACAAAAGAAGAAAATGCTCTCATTCCAGAGCCTTGGAAAATTCAGGAAAAAATAGAGGGCAAAATCATCGATAATCTCATACTCCAGAGATGAGGACAAATGTTAACATTATGGAATGCTTCCTTCCTGCAGTTTTCCACACATATATAAATGCTATCATATGATATTTTTAGTATTGAGCCATGCTTTTTTCCTTAATAGTATATTGTGTTTCCCCGTGTCATTAAAAGTTTTCCAAAATCATAGTTATTTTTTATCTGTATTGTTTTTATGATCACCAGAGTAACACACGCTTGTGAAACCTGCACGCTTATGCCCAAAGAGAACCACTGCAAACAGCCAGCCGCTTTCTCAGAACTTACTTGAGTATTCCCATTTTGTTGGACATTCAGGTTGTTTCCATTATTATAGATAACATTTTGATGACTACCCTTGCACGTAGACTCCATTCACATTTCTGAGCGTTTCCTTTGTGTAGATTCCTACTGGGTTAAAGGGTAGAAACACTTCCAAAGCTCCTGATGCATATTGCTAAATCACTCTCTGGAAAGGCTGTACTATGTAGACCTCTTTATACATTATGAACATACCCAACTTGCTCTAAACTCAGCAGGATTTCTCAACCTTTTACTCCCCTATCGCAAGAAAGCAGCATGGCTTAGTCGAAAGTATAGCAGTCAGAGGTTTGACTAATTCTGACTCGTGGTCAGAAGTCCTGGTTTTATGTTTGGACTCCAGCAGAACTTGTGTATGACTTTGGGCAAGCCATTGGTTTTGTCAGTTTAGTTCAAAAATATTGTGTGCTGTAGTGGATACTGTTGGTTACCAGCCCAGCAAATATTTCCCCTTTATCTCTGACACAACCCTGAATTTGTTCAGATTCTTATCCTCCTCTGTGTAGCCCTGGGGAATCGGGACACTGACCCCATTTCAGGCTCAGTGGATGTTGGTTCTTAAACTTTTTAGTCTCAGGACCCCTTTCTGCTCTTAAAAAATTATTGAAGAACCCGAAAAGTTTTTTTTTTTTTTTAAATCTATGTGGGGTCTATCTATTGATATTTATTGTTTTTGACATGAAAACTGAGGAATTTAAAAACCATTTTGAATTAAAGGTAACAATAATAAGCCCATTATATGTTAACCTATTAGTATATTTTATTGAAAATAACTGTTATTTTCCAAGCCAAAAAAAATTTCACAAATTGAGCATCATTGTTTCACATTTTTGCAACTCTCTTTTTAATGTCTGGCTTACTAAAAGACAGCCAGGTATGTGCTTCTGCGTTCAGTCCATCATGTTATCCTACAGCACAGTCTAAAACCCCGCCGTAAGGGACAGAGACAGGAAAAGTCAATGCTGTTATGAAAACAGTTTTGGCCTCCTGGACCCCCTAGAAAGATCTGAGGGAACCTAGGAGACCCCAACCACACTTTGAAAGCTACCATGGTGATCCCAATTGTCCTTACCAGTAACAGCACAGTTTGACCAATGAGGCATTAGAAGAGCCTGCTGACAGGGTTCAGGAGAATTCTTTAAAATTTTTATTTTTATTTTTATTTATTTATTTGACAGAGAGAGAGATCACAAGTAGACAGAGAGGCAGGCAGAGAGAAGGGAGAAGCAGGCCCCCTGCTGAGCAGAGAGCCCAATGTGGGGCTCCATCCAAGGATCCTGAGATCATGACCTGAGCTGAAGGCAGAGGCTTAACCCACTGAGCCACCCAGGCGCCCCCAGGAGAATTCTTGATACCAAAGAAAAACAGAGGAAAAATGTAATCATGATTGCATGTGGCATTAGGAAATGCTACAAGTTTTTCTTTTTCTTTTCTTTTCTTTTTAAAATTTTATTTATCTTTTTGTCAGAGAGAGAGCGCGCGCGCGCGCACAAGCAGGGGAAGGAGCAGGCAGAGAGAAATCATGACTTGAGCTGAAGGCAGATGCTTACCCGGCTGAGCCACCCAGGCGTCCTGCTACAACTGTTTTCCTACCAGCCCAAGGAGAGAGCTGGTACATGTTAGAGGGCGTAGCCAAGGGACACCATGCAGACAAAGCTGTCTCCTGGTCCAAGTGCGAGTCTCTCCTCGTTGTGGGAGATAAGCCTCGAGTTAGAGATGGCGTATGAACAGAATTTGGCACGAGGAAGTGGAGGTGCCCTTGAACGAGGAATGGGTGAGTTGAGGAGGTGTGGCCGCAGGCAGCGAGAATCAAGACTCTTGCTATTCCATCCTGGGAAGCTGGAGCCCCTACGTGCCTGGGAATTGACTGACACTCTTTTCAGTAGAACCTTGGGCTAGTAAGCAAGTGCCCCCTTAGGGCATAGTAACGGAGAAAATTCAGAATACTGGTATACCAGCTGTTTTTCGTGACCTTTAGTAAATCCTATAAGAAAGAGACAAGTTTACTGCTTATTCCCATCCGAAAACAGAGAAGGAGGCAGGATCTTATCTTCAGGAGGTTGTGAGGCCCAGAAAAACCTTCCTGGCTGATTCTCTCCCAAACACCTTCCTTTGAGCTTCTTTACCTAATGCTCTGAACAGGCTGTGGGCAAGTTCAGCTTTGTGGTGAGGACATCCTACCTGAGACTATGATTTGGATGGATTACTCTCGGGCAGAGGTCTTCAAACCCCGGTGCGGGGTGGTGGGCAGAGCACAAAGGCCATTGTTCAGGAGTCTCAAAGCCCACATCCAGAGAAATTCTTTGACCCATGTTTAATAAGGCATGGAACTGACCAGAAGTAAATTGATGGGAATCTACTAAATATTAAAGGAACTGTATTTCCAAAGAAACCCTAGTCTTGGCCAAGATGAGCCACGGATATTTTTAATCCTAGGGCAATTCCCACACCTCTGAACCTGTGGCTGCTAAAAGCTGAGTACCTGCTCCGGGGGCCATCTTAGATGTGGGCTTTGAAAATTCATTTTTTTCAAACCAGGATCTATCTCCAGCAGGCCTCTTTGGACATGCAAATACCTTCCCACATATAGCAATAATAATACTAGTTACTTTCTATGTACCAGAGATTTGGCCTGTATGATCACATTGAATTCTTACAATAACCATACAAAACTGAGATCATGATTCCTGCCTTGCCAGATGAGGAAACTGAAGCTTAGTTAGTTTAAGAAACTTCCTGGATTAGTTATGACTTTAGAACCTGGTTGTTTTACTCCACCGAGCCACTAACTGCTAGATAATTCCAGTGATACAGACAGGACTCCCGATGACCCTGGTGGGCAATGGGGATAAAAATGAGGTCCTCTGATCCCACAGAACCTGGATGTGAGCTTGCTAAGAGGTAAGTTAAATCCAATACATAATGACACAAAACCTTGATTCAGATTTTCTTAAACAAAAATGCAATTATTGTCTTGTAACAGGAGGTCCACAGGTAGTGTGGTTTTTAAGCAGGGTGACACAGAAAAGGTATTTTTTATTGGAGGAGGGGCGCCCAGAGTAGATCCGACCCACCCTGGATCACATCACCTAGCTGCACATGCTGGCTGTTCCTGGGAGGTGCTGGTCTCATTGGCTTCAGCCCCTGACCTGAACGACTGCTGGGCACATGTTACTAGTCTCAGTTGTCATCACCGGCTCACCTTCCAAAACTCAGAGAAGATTCATCTCAAAGATGTCCTCCCCCTGCCCCCCACCCCCCGCTTCACCTGGGTCCCTCCGACCACTCACAGACTCCATAACCTCTCAGGGTTGTATATGTAAAAGCAATTACAAGTGAGCACACAGAAACCTCAATAGAGATAACAGAAAACAGATGAATTTGTTACAAAGGCATTCACCATAGGTGTCTTTTCGGTATGCCAGAATTACCCTGTTGCATCTGACCCATGGGCATGGAGCCCTATATCCTGTTTTCTCCAGCAGCTCCAAAAGATGGTTTCTCAGAAAAGTGGAGAAGGAAGGGACTTGGAGAACATCCAGTCCAGCCCCTCATTTTTCAGGTGGGTCCAGAGGGGAAATGACTTGTCCACATTTTCAGAGCTGATTAGTGTCACAGCATGGGGTAGAACCCAGGCCAGGATATATCATTCTTTTGACTGTTAGCCTCAAATGTCAGGAACCCCAAACATGCCCATATGGTAATTCATGCATTTCATGAATGAAAAGAAACTCATAAATTTCTTTCTCAACCTTAACCAGAATATCAGTCTATATTAACGTTGGGAAATAATGAGTTTTGTAACCTTATCATCTGCATAAAACATGACGACACTTACTTATTTTACAATTTTCTAGGACTTTTATAACTTTTGAGAAGGGAGTTTACATTTTTAATATTTTGAAGTTTGCTGTATAAAGTCCATATTTGCCCCAATTATACTGAATTATTTTGCAGGCCTTGATCTTATCATAGCCCTGGTTTTTCTTCATATTCATGTTTTTTAAGTCTTTAAAGTTAGGGCAAGATTCAGGTGAGTTTAAAGAATTATGGAATTTTAAAACCAGAAAGGATTTCTGGAATTTGAAATTCCACAAATTTCAGAATTTGATTCAACTGATCTCTCGGATTGGTTAAGTGTTCTTCCTCATAAACTTTACAAAAAAATAAAGTTTACTTAGTGTGCCTATAGTACATTTTTTGGTTCAAAAATTATTTTGGATGTACTTTTCATGAAGATAACTAGTACCTAGGGTAACACTGGTTTGCACTAAGTTGTCTTCTGGAAATTGTCCACTTGTATCTTCCCATTTGTGTTGTCCTCCTGGTTGAGGCTGATGGCCATTAGAGGACAGGTCATGTTTCTATTAATTCTCATTCTATAGTAACTATATCCCCTCCACAGGATGACAGTGGTCTGAGCAGACAGAGGGCACATAATGAATGTTTTCTAAATGCATGGACCAAATGCATAGATGCAGTCCAATGAGTGAGTCTCACCTTTCCTTATGGTAAGGAGAGGACAGGGCATCAATAAACATGTGAATTCCAGAAACAGCAACAAGGATACCATTCCGGTAAAGAGTAGAAAAGACTTGTTTCCGGCTAGCATCTGCCAAAGTTGGTCCAGGAAGGAGGACAGCAATGATGATCATTTCTCAGAAAATGTTTTTGTCCAGGCATGGATACAATTGTCCTGGGAAGCTAAACCATGCAAAGGCACAGAGGCCAGGTGGCCTGCTGACCACCTCGCTTTCCCTTACCCCAAATTTCTCCCTCTTTTCCCACCCCTACTTGTCAACAGCATACCTCTGAGTATGGCTCAGATTCCAAGAATCTTTGAAACTCCGGAAGGACCTAAATCACGAGGATAGAAACAAGGAGAGACAATATCCGGAGGCCTTGAATGTCACACTGAGAAGCTTGACTAGTTATGAATTCTCTGTTTCTGTGCTAAAGAGGAACACTGATACGGGTCATATGGAAAAGGAGAAACCTGGGGAAGCTTGTGTGCAAAAATGTGGGAAAGCTTTAAGAAAATCCTACGAATACACGAGGCCAACAAAGAGAAACAGTTCATTTAACTGAGTGAGGTCTGAGTGAAAGAATCGTTTGGTTCGCGTTAGGTTAACATGGGCTGTTGGGTTCCATTCTGATGGTTGAAGAAGCTGTCTTCTGTGCCTAAGCCACCCATTTTAGCATTTTCTGAGAGAGCTGGTCATCCTGGTCATCTTAAGGAGACTAGTCAAGCATAAATATCAGATAACCATCCGGACTGTCTCCTAAGAAAGCCTCAAATGTTGGACTGAGCTACGGCAGACCGCACTTGCTGCCACCTTCTGCACTTGAGATGGACTTTGTTGTACCACCTAAGATGGGCTATGTTGACTGCTTGCAATTTATTTGCATTTATAAAACTGTGACTGGTGCTAATTCTTTCCTCCCTCCTCTTGTAGGGGGTTCGAGAAGATTAAGGGTAGTGTTTAGCTTGAGGCTTCTTGGAGGGGAAAATCGTGAAGGGGAAGGAGGGTGCCAGCTCTGCTTTAAGTTCAAAGAGGAAGTTTAAGCTCATTGGAGAATTACAGGGGATATTGGGGGCAGCACCAGGACACTGCCTCAGAGGCTCACACATGGAAACCAGTGTTGTCTGGACAACATATAGTTAGTTAGAAGTGACCACAAATTAGGTATCCCCTCTGCGCCTCAGTTTTATCATCTGTAAAAGGAGGGGGCTGTATCTTTTGCCCAGGTATAGATTCTAGCACCTGGCAGTAGACTAGGCCCAGCCTGTACATCAGACACATGATTCAGAAGGGATTCTGGATGCAGATTCCAGAAATGACTCATGGGAACCTAATCACCAGCATCCTGTAAAAGCCCCACATGTCTCATGTGCTGCCCTGTTGATAACCACAGACCTAGATGACCTCTGTGGTCTCCTAGCAATAACTTTCAGATTTTAGCGCTATGACCAATGGATAACTACGACTTGCAATGATTCCTTCTAGTTTGTAAGAACACTGGTGGGATAGCGTAGAAATAGTTTAGAACTGAGGATGGATGAGGATGGTCTTAAAAAAAAAAAAAATTGGAGGGTTTCAATTTAAACTTGGACCATCTGCTACATAAGTTCTTTTTCACATGGGGGATGTGCACATGCATATACTTCTTGTGAGCCTGGAGAGTGCCATGGGAAGAAAGGCATGCTCAGCTTAAAAAGGGTTTGGTAAAAAAAAAAAAAAAATGTTTGGTAATTCACTTGTTAGCCAAGCAAACAGGGAACCGTCAAAAATAATTCTCTAGTCCATCCAGTCCATGCATCCATCCAGGAAAGTCTGGATGCCTGCTTTTTACAAAAGTACTGTGCCAGGTCAATTTTTTTTTTTTTAAAGATTTTATTTATTTATTTATTTATTTAGATACCAACAGTGCATGAGCAGAGGGAAGGGATAGAGGGAGAGGGAGAAGCAGACTCTGCTCAGCAGGGAGCCTGACACAGCACCAGATCCCAGGACTCCAATCATGATGTGATCTGAAGGCAGATGCGTAACTGAATGAACAATCCAGGAGCCCTTCAACGTTTTTTTGTTTTGTTTTTTTTTAATTTCAAATTTTTATTTAATTCTAGTTAGTTAACACACACACATATATAGTAATACTGGTTTCAGGTGTGGAATTTAGTGATTTGTCACTTACGTATAACACCAGCGCTCATCGCAGGTGCCCTCCTTAATACCCATCATCCATTCAGCCCATCCCCCACCCACCTCCCTCTGTCAATCCTCAGTTTGTTTTCTGTAATTAAGAATCTCTTATAGTTTGCTTCCCTCTCTCTCTCTCTCTTTCCCTGTCCCCTGTGTCCATCTGTTTTGTTTCTTAATTTCCGCATATGCGTGAGATCATAGTGCCTTTGTCGGTACAGGAGGTGGATCCGTGCTCTCTTTCCTGGGACAATGACAACATCCGAGCAGGAGAAAAGCTACCCTGGCAAACTTTGAGGGTTTGGATTCAACTTTATACTTTCCCTTACTGTGCCCAGCTCAGAGCTAGACCCCCCCCCCCTTTTTTTAAGATTCATTTATTTGAGGGGGAGAGGGGCAGAGGCTGAGGGAGAGAGAGTCCTAAGGAGACTCTGTGCTGGGGGCTGAGCCTGGAGCCTGAAACAGGGCTTGACCTCACAACCCTGAGATCACGACTGCGAGATCACTACCTGAGCCGAAACCGAGGGGCAGACACCTCACTGATTGTACCACCCAGAGCACCCCAGAGCCAGACCTTTGTGAAAACACAGTGTATGAGTTATGATTGATGAAAAAGTGAGTAGATTGATACATATTCTAGGTTCCTGATTCCAGAGAAAGAATCAACCATGGGGCACCTGGATGACTCAGTTAGTGAAGCATGTGACTCTTGATCTTGGAGTTGTGAGTTCAACCTCACGTTGAGTGTAGAGATTGTTTCAAAAATAAAATTTAAAAGAAAAGAAAAAAGAATCGACCACAAAACTGAATATTTGTTCTTGTGTTAATTAATTTTTCATGTTCATTGAAAGCCTATACCCAGATGAGAGCTCTCCAAATACTCTCTCTAAGCACTTTAACCTTGACATTTTAAGAAAATTTTAAGAATTAATTTCAGCAAAAATCAGTTTGAATCAGACAGGGCCAAGACCAGACATGTGAACTTTGCTGGTTTTCCACCTGTCTTACCTTGTCTGTCCAGCCCTGGACCACCTCATTCTGTGTTTATACTCCTACCAAGGAAAGAACAAGCAGACAGATTTCTCCCGATGGACTTACCTCATCTTTCCATCTCTGCTCTGGTTGTGCATGTATGCTAATGATGTAGGAGAATGGGCATTATGTGGGGAAGTTAGGAGACCAGGATCTAGTTCCCATTTTTGCTCTTACTGAGATGTATGGTGTGGACAAGTTATTGCTTCTTTTTTTTCTTCTCTGCCAAATAGAGATTAGATTGATTCTAAGGTTACTCTTAGCTCCAAGCATTTAATTCTAGCAGCAAATAATGGCCTCTGTCACCTGTTATTCTCTTTGTCGTCTTATTGAATGAGATAAAGTGTAAAAAGAATGCCATAATGTAGAATATATGTGAAAGGACATCATTATGCTGCTTGTATTAGCAATAGCTTGTGCTCATGTCTGAGTCCCTCACAGTGCTGTAACCGTAGCCGACGTGTATGGACCCCTTACTCTGTACCAGGCGGTGCTGTGCTAAGCACTTTGGGCATATTTACTCATTTAATTCATAGAACAGACCTATGAGGAAGGTACTAAAGATCACATTCATTTTACAGGTAGAGAAACTGAGTCTCAGAGAGGTCAAGTGAGTTGCCCAAGGTCCTGTAGGTAGGAAGTGGTGAAGACAGAATTTGGCTCAAGGTGGGCCTTTTCTAGAGCCCGTGTTTCAGCTTCTGCACTCTCCACTTCTACTAGGGGCAGGAGCAGTGCCTTACCCGTCTTGGTGACCTCCCTTAGGGTCTGAGTACCGTGTTGAGCACAGAGTCACACAGAGTCAGAAAATGACCTGGTGGAGATTGAGCTGAACGTAAAAAGATACTGGTGTGGGTAAACTTCCTCACTTGAGAAACTTCCAGAACAGGTGTCCCTAGGCAGCTATGAGTAATGTCCCAAAGACATTTAAGAACGGGGCAAGTACTTGGGGCACGCTCAGTCTTAAGGGAAGACATAGGCTTGCTGGCCTCTGTAGGTTCCTTGCAGTCTGAGGATTCGGTGTCCCGCCTGATTCCTAGAACTGTTGGCTGAAAGAGAGATGCTTACGATAAATCACAGCACGGGACTAAAGGTGACAGGAATCATGCACTTGGCCACATGTTTTTCTTGTGGGCTGGCCAGCCATACGCGGCCATTTACTAGCATTTCATCAGCTGTGTAGGGCTTTCCCCGTAAGCTTCCTTTCCAATTACTCACAGCCCCTGTGGGAGGAGGGAGGAAATGAGGGCACATGG
The DNA here is from genome assembly GCF_002288905.1 of Enhydra lutris kenyoni. Taxonomy (NCBI): domain Eukaryota; kingdom Metazoa; phylum Chordata; class Mammalia; order Carnivora; family Mustelidae; genus Enhydra; species Enhydra lutris. Next base: position 5,440,467 of record NW_019154153.1, read on the forward strand.
GGGAAGGGATCTCTGCCCTCAGTGCCATCACGGCAAGAAGCCAAAGGGGTCTCAGAACTACTGGTTGTTTGCTGGTTGGACTAGAAAACCTGGTGACTCTCTTACTCATGGTCCAGGACCCAGAGCTTGGTTAGTTAGTACACAGGCCATCCATCTGCCTCTTTTATGATTGTTATATTCTCTCGACAATTAAGAAAGGGCTCACTCTGTGCACTCGACAGCACCACTGATTTTCTAATGACTTCTCTAGCCCATCTCATATACTCAAAGCATACTCATTTGTTCGTTTATTCTTTCAATATGACTTTTTTTTAGGGAACACATATTGTAAGCCGGCAGGGATGGGTTGAGGTTGGGATACAGAGATGACTCATGAATCTCTCTCTGCCATCAAGGAGCAACCAGCAAGTGGAGGAAGTTGGCAAGGTCCCGTGTAATAATGGCGCAGCACGGGAAATGTGTGCAGGGGAATGAAGGGAGTGAACTAGGGGGCATGAGGAGAGAAGGCTTCCACTGGGGGTGATGCTTAAGCAGGGTAGTGAAAATTGCACTGGATGTGAAAGGGCATTCTAGGGGAAGGATCAGCTCTTGCAATAAGTAGAGACTCAGAAGGAGCAGGTATGGGCGACAGTGAATTCCTTGTGACATTGGGAAAGGTGGATGGGGGAGGGTATGGAAAGTCTGCAAAGATTAGAAAGTGAAGGGCTTGCAAAGGGAGTCTAGATCCTCCTCTACAGATGTGAGCCAAGAAATCTCATTCTAGTGGCCACATGAAGGTAAATTGTAGAGTGAAAATTGTAGAGATGGCTGAAAGACAAGCTGGATAATGATTGCCACCATCCCCAGTATCCACGAGAGGCATGACGAGACATGGCAGTGGCCCAGTGAATTTACCAGTTTGGCAAAGCAGTAGTGCCCTCTAGGTAAGAGTGTGGGCTCTGAGGCAGACATTCCCAGGTTTGCATCCTGGTTCTGCTGCTTTACCTGTGTGTGCATAGGCGAGTTCCCCCACATCTGTCCCCAGAACGCTCATCAATCAGTGGGGAATGGTCATAGTGCTGGCCTTAGAGACAAGTGATGAGAATTAAGTATGCACAATGCCGGACACACTGTGGGTGCTTGACCACGGTGACTCTTACTACAATGAAAGGGGTGAGAGGAATCACAGATGACTGGTTGTAGCAGCCAGAGGGTAGTGCCATCACTAGCCAGAAAAGACTGTATTCAAGAGGCAGACAAGGATCACAGGAAGGATGCGGAGAAGGGGAGAGATATTGGGTTGGGTATAGGACTTGAGGGGACTGGCTCTTTTTATCTAAAAAGGCCAAAATGAGGCACATCACCTTGTGTTTTCCTCCTATAGTCACTTTCCTGCCACAGGACCTTTGTACTTGTTGTTCCCGCTTATTCTAGTAAGTACTGCTGCACAAAGGAAAAAAAAAAGATCCCCAAACTCAATGGCTTAAAAAAGCACAGTTATTTTATTAATACATCTCACAGTTCTGGGGTTGACTGGACCCAGCTAGGTGGCTCTTGATCGGGTGTCTCATGTGGATGTAGTCAGACAGTGATGGCATGGGAGACATCTCAAAGGCATCCTTGCTTCCTTGCAGATAACCCCACAGTTAGAGCAAAGAAATAAATAACACGTGTAAGGAAATTCACATATGCTGTATCATTTGATTCTTCTTTATTTTTAAATTTTTTTTCAGTGTGCCAGAATTCAGTTTATGTACCACATCCAGTGTTCCATGCAATATGTGCCCTCCATAATACCCACCACAAGGCTCACCCAACCTTCCAGCCCCTGCCTCTTCAAAACCTTGAGATTGTTTTTCAGAGTCCATAGTCTCTCATGGTTTGTCCCCCCCTCCAATTTCCCCACCACTTGATTCTTAAAAACACTGCGCAGCTGGGGTTACTGTCTTCATTTCAGATGAGGTAAATAAAACTCAGAAAGACCAACTGATTTTCTACCAACTATGTGTGGACCTGAGATTCAGATGAGGTCCTCTGAGTATAAATGTCTTTTGAAATTTTGAAATGTTCTTTTCACTTAGATCCATACTGCTTGCATCCGTAGGTATAGATGACTGATACGGGGAAAGGAGATTAGGAAGGCAAGGGGTTTCCCACCAACATGGAGGGGTGTTAGGACTGGGTTGCCAGGTAAGATCCAAGATGCTTAGTTAAACTTGAATTGCAGATAAAGAACAAATTATTTTTAAGTATAAGGATAACTCAAATATTGCATGGTGGCATGCTTATACTATAACATGATTCATTGTTTATCTGAAAGTCAATGTCAGCTTTCACTGACCTCTGTGCTTCTATTTGGCAAATATGGGAACCCTACATTCAGAGTATGAGAAGATGCACAGGAATGGAAACTGGGTATCTGAAAAGAAACTCTATACAACTTGGAAGTACGGCATCCAGCTAAGTCTGCATCTTAGCCCCTAATGGAAGTGTGTGAGAGGACACATCATCCGGTTCCTGATGCGGATAAGTTGCGGGAAGAGCCATCTCGGAGGGAGGGAGGGATGGGCTTAACGTTGCCATTTGGTGTCACAGTGCAGATGAACTTTGATTCTTTGACATTATGCTGAATGACAATATGCCAGACACAAAGGACAAGTATGGTATGATTCCACCTATATGAGGTATCCTGGAAATACAAAAAGTACACAAATTCGATACACAAAGTATCGACTAGTGGCTCCCAGGGGTTGAGGGTAGAGAGAGATGAGGGGTTAGTGTTTAGTGGGTACAGCGTTTCCATTTAAGAAGATGCAGAAGCGGGGCACCTGGGTGGCTCAGTGGGTTAAGCCGCTGCCTTCAGCTCAGGTCATGATCTCAGGGTCCTGGGATCGAGCCCCGCATCGGGCTCTCTGCTCAGCAGGGAGCCTGCTTCCTCCTCTCTCTCTGCCTGCCTCTCTGCCTGCTTGTGATCTCTCTCTGTCAAATAAATAAATAAAATCTTAAAAAAAAAAAAAAAAAGAAGATGCAGAAGCTGAAAATCTGGGGACGGATGGTGGCGGTGGCTGCCCAGTGTGAATGTACTTCATGCAACTAAAATGTAGAATTAAAACCGGTTAAAACAGTAAATTCTATGTTATGTCTGTTTCACCACGATTAAAGAAATAATTCAGCCAGAGATCCTGCCGTGTCCAGAAAAGAGCTCTGGAGGGCATACTTATACTATAACATTATTCACTGTTTATCTGGAATCCAATTTTCACTGGCCTCTGTGTTTCTGTTTGCTAAACATGCAGCTCGCTCATGGCAGGGTTGCTTGGGACGTGAGAAAGCGAGGCGGATCTCCAGCTTCTTGTTGCTCCACAGGGGCTGGGAGAGTGGTGCTGGCCACCAGGGGGAGGTTTACTTGACCCAGTTAAGGTCTCAGGGAGCCTCTAAAGTGGGGCTCATTCCTCTGCCTTAACGGGAAAGAAGAACACAGCGTCCAGCTCTCTCTCCTCCCTCTACCCCTGTTGCAATGAGCTAATGTCCCAAAAGAGGCTGGAGCTCTTCTGAGAAAGATGCCCTATAAATACAGCATCTTTCTGCTACTTGGAAATCCCAGGGTGGAGGACAGATCACCAGAGGGATCCAGATGGGGGAGGGTCCCTTGGGGGCTTAAATTTAGTCCAGGCGACTCAGGTCAGGTCACTGACTGCGACAGCCCTATGCTGGTAGAACCCTCAGAAGGACATTGTCCATTCTTTGTAATGTGGGGGCTTTTTCTGCCCCCAATCACATCGTCAGGGCATAATGGCTTAGTGTGAGGTTTTGGACACAGTGTGAATTATTACAGACAACTGTGAGGACATCCCTGCCCTGGTCCTTGCTATAGGGTGCTCCAGCCTGCTAAAATCAGACCAGACAGAGTAGCTGCCCAGACAGACCTTCCAAGGAAGCCTCAAGGCCAGGGACGCAAGGGGTAAATAGAGACAGTTCTCAATCTGCCCTGATGACAGGTCACCAGGGAATTCTGGGAGCTTTATCTATTCACCTGCTCTTGTTAAATGAACCAACACAGTAACTCCCTACCCTGTCACACAAAGCAGTACATTTCACAGCAAATATTTTATAACAGCATGTTTACTATCTTATTTTTAAAGTTTTTTTTGTTTTGTTTTTTTTTGTTTTGGTTTGGTTTGGTTTTTTAAGGTCTTATTTGTCAGAGACAGAGAGAGAGAGAGAGAGAGAGAGAGAGAGTACAAGCAGGGGGAGCAGCAGACAGAGAGAGAAGCAGGCTCCCCGCCGAGCAAGGAGCCCAATGCAGAACTCAATTCCAGGACCCTGGGATCATGACCTGAGCTGAAGGCAGACACTTAACCCACTGAGCTACCCAGGCATCCTGCCTGTTTACTATTAACTACTGAAATTTGTAGTTAATAGAATTTATACACACCACTTTAAGAACATCACTAGAATGCCTTAATTGCAGGAGAAATGAAAGTAACTTCAAATACTCTGTATTTCAGTATTTAAGTGTTCAAGCACAACTACTTTAACAGGCCAAATAAAGAACATAGTTGCTCATATGTAGTTTGCAATAGACAAATCGGATTTCAGAGTAGCAAAAAAACGTTTAATTAAAAATTACATGCCTTTTTGACGTTTGAAGTCAGGGCTCAATAAGTATATCTGTGTAAACACACACACACACACACACACACACACAACAACAACAACAACAACCGTGAATGTGGGAACCACAACACAGTTCTTCTTCTTTTTTTTTTAATTTTTTATTTCTTTTCAGCATAACAGTATTCATTGTTTTTGCACCACACCCAGTGCTCCATGCAATCCATGCCCTCTCTAATACCCACCACCTGGTTCCCCCAACCTCCCACCCCCCGCCCCTTCAAAACCCTCAGATTGTTTTTCAGAGTCCACAGTCTCTCATGGTTCACCTCCCCTTCCAATTTCCCTCAACTCCCTTCTCCTCTCCATCTCCCCTTGTCCTCCATGCTATTTGTTATGCTCCACAAATCAGTGAAACCATGTGATAATTGACTCTCTCTGCTTGACTTATTTCACTCAGCATAATCTCTTCCAGTCCCGTCCATGTTGCTACAAAAGTTGGGTATTCATCCTTTCTGATGGAGGCATAATACTCCATAGTGTGTATGGACCACATCTTCCTTATCCATTCGTCCGTTGAAGGGCATCTTGGTTCTTTCCACAGTTTGGCAACCTTGGCCATTGCTGCTATAAACATTGGGGAACAGATGGCCCTTCTTTTCACTACATCTGTATCTTTGGGGTAAATACCCAGTAGTGCAATTGCAGGGTCATAGGGAAGCTCTATTTTTAATTTCTTGAGGAATCTCCACACTGTTCTCCAAAGTGGCTGCACCAACTTGCATTCCCACCAACAGTGTAAGAGGGTTCCCCTTTCTCCACATCCTCTCCAACACACGTTGTTTCCTGTCTTGCTAATTTTGGCCATTCTAACTGGTGTAAGGTGGTATCTCAATGTGGTTTTAATTTGAATCTCCCTGATGGCTAGTGATGATGAACATTTTTTCATGTGTCTGATAGCCATCTGTATGTCTTCATTGGAGAAGACAACACAGTTCTTCTGATAACTTAGTACCACCAGCAGCACCCTCATGAGAAGATTTTCCAAAATGGTGAACTGCTCTTGGAAAGTTCCAAGCAAAACCAAGAGCAGGCGGTCCTTCTGGGACTCACACCCCTGCTGGAGAGTTCAGAGCCTATGAAACCGATGGGAAAACACTTCCTGCTTGATGTAAAATAGAGTTGGAGTCCAGGCTCGGGTTTATAAACAGGCGTTTCTCTTGTATGACATTCTACAGCTGAGCGGAGTGCGGGACGATTCTTTACCATGGGGGACTGTCCTGCATGTTGCAGATGTCTCTGTCCTGTGACCTCTGCTCACAAAGGCTGGGAGCATCCCCGATCATTGTGACAACAAAACACCCTCCCAGGTTGTCCTGGTGCTCCCATTGGTAACCACTGATAGAACAGTTCTGACACTTTACAAGAATATTTCTTTCCGCCCTCCCTTCCTTCCTTTCTGCCCCTTGCCTGCCTTTGTCTCTCCATATGATCCTTAGAAGCAGGAGAGGGGACAGGGAAGAGGAGAACCAGATCTGTCTTGCATGTGGACTGGCTAAGGAGGCATAGGTGAAGCAACCGCAGGGGATCCTGGAGCATAGGTCTCCAAGATCTCACCAGGAACCTGCCATCAGCAGGGAAAGAACTAGTGCATTGTCCTTACTTCTGTAGTGATTTACACCTCATGAAACTCTTCCAGAATATCATGTCCTGTGAATCTACACACAGACGGCACAGTAAGCAGAGCAGGGTTATTGATGGCATTTAAGGGATGAAGAAACTGAGGCACAGAACACTTAGGTGACCCGGGTCCCTGACGTTCTTCCCAATTTTAGCCCTGTGTGCTTCCTTGCCAACCACCCCCCACCCCTGCGCCGTGATGTGTAATATGGCTGTGGTGACTTAGCAGACGGTCTAGTCTCCTCTGAAATGAAACTTCAATAAACAGGAACCTACTGTCTCCAGTTTACTGATCTCCACAAGTACTAGCATGGTTATTTAAAGTTAGTAGGTTTTAAATAAATACTTGTTTAATAAATGAACTAGTATCTTCCTTGCTTATCTTTTATCTTTGTCCCAAATGTCTCCTCTTAAAAGAAGATCTCATTACACCACTTTCCTTGCAAAAACCTGCAATGAAGCAACCACTGTCTACAAGGTAATTTTGAGCTCCTTGGCTTGGCATTCAAGATCTGGTTCCAACTTTCATTCCTTTCCACACCCATCCATGCCACCCACACTCTAAAGCACCCTGACTACTTGCCTCTAGTTGCTAATTTTTACTGGACCCTGACATAGGCCAAGCACTGTACAAAGTACTGTATGTACATTATTCTATTTAATTTTGGCCAGGACTGTATGAGATAGGCACAGTTATTGTCCCCCATTGTCATAGAGAAGGAAACTGAGGCTTCAATAACTCACCTAAGATCATGCAGCTTTTGAATGGCGGGTCCAAGGTATGACCCTCCCACCCATCTGCCACACTCTAACCCCACACTAAGCTGAACTTAGTTTGAGTTTTATTTATTTATTTATTTATTTAGTGGAGGAAAATTTTTTTTTAATTTATTTCTTTTCATTGTAACAGAATTCGTTGTTTATGCACCACACCCTGTGCTCCATGCAATACGTGCCCTCCATAATACCCACCACTGGGCTTCCCCGACCTCCCACCCCCGCTCCTTCAAAACCCTCAGATTGTTTTTCATAGCTTAGGTTTTATATTTTGACCGGGGCCTGTGCTCAGACTCTTCTTAGCCTAAAATATTCTTTTTCTCTATGTGCCTTTCATCCTTGCAGCCCCAGTCCCACTGGCCCCTCCTCCAGGCATTTTCCCATCCTGTCCTCTCCCGTGAGTCACTTATGCCTCTGTGATTTCATGTGTATTCTGACTTAGAGCAGCGTTAACTGGGCAGGTGACTGTCTTCCACTCATGATCTCTTTCTAGGCAAAGCTGTGATCCATTCATTTCTAAAATTAGCATCCACGTCCCAACTCACAACTGGCATTCAGTGGTTCTTTCTTGAACATCTTGAAATCTAGGGATGAAATCATCATTATTAAGAAAGCAACCACAAGGGGGCAGTACCAAAAGGTCTAATAATGGCTGTTCTGACTTCTTTCCAGGGGACGGGTGCTCTGGGTAAGAGACCCTGAGAGATGCTGTAACACAGATGAGCTTACATTAAGCTGAAAAAAGAAGTCAAACATAAAAGACCACATATTATAAGATTCTATTTATATGACTTAACCTATGACAGGTGAATCCATAGAGGCCGAAGGCAGATTATTGGTTCCCAGGGACAGGGAGCCTTAATGGGTGCAGGGTCTTTGTGAGTGAAAAAAATTTTTCGGAATGAAATAGATGTGATGGGTGCAGAACATTGTGAATGTGCCAAATACCACTGAGTTGCACTCTTTATTTTTAAATTGTTATTGAATTAAATTGAATTCAATTTGAGTTGATTTTGTTATGTTAATTTCATGTAAATTAATAAAGGAGAGGCAGAGGGAAACTAGACAGACAATGCGGGGGAGAAAATAATGTGACCAGAAAGGCAGAAATTGAACTGATGGTAATAAAACCAGGAATATGGGGCAGCCACCAGAAGATGAAGTCTTCAAAGGACAGAGTCTGCCTTAGACACTCTGGAGACTGATACTTTTATTTCATCCCAATGAAACTGATTTCCAACAACTGGCCTCCAGACTGTGGGAAAACAAATATGTGCTGTTTGAAGGCCCTGGAGTGGGCTCATTTGTTACAGCAGCCCCAGGAAACTGATATAAAATCTTTATGATCTTTGTCGTGTTCAAGAAAAAAAAAGGGGGGGAGAGAGAGAGAGAGAGACCCTGAAGGACAAAGGAACCAAAGTACACAATGATTGAAATGTGTTTAGCCAAAAAAGTAAACAACACTGGGAACTGTGGGAGAGAAATTAGAAAAAAGTTAGAAAAAGAACAAATTTTTGGAAGTTATATCTTTTCACGTTTTTCAACAATTTGGAAAACAAGAAGAAATGGCTCTTTCTGCTGAATATTTTTTGTTCTTCCTTATAAAATAATTACATCTGTAGTTTCCCGAAGTTTTATTAACAAGTCAAGAAACACATAACACAGTCCCTAAATGGAGACACACATTTAGATCTGTAAAGAGGACAAAAATCACAATTAGTATTATTTCCTATAATTCTCTTCCAAATTTTGCTACCTCTCTTCCTCCACCCTCCTAATTGTTGTCTGTGGGTTTAAAATATTTTTAATCAAGAGTTATGGGTTACTTATTTTTTTAACTCACTTGTAATTGTTTTGCTGCTTGTTCCCAATTAAAAATGAACAGAAGACGGTTAAAAATTTTGGGATGTGTTATTTTCCTCCTGGAAATCAGAGGGAACCCACAGCTTACCCTGGAGAAGGGTGAGGCAGAGTTGGATGAAGAGGAATGGAGAAGGGCCAAAGAATATTGGGGGGGAGGTTAGGGCTTGGGGGGAGTTCAAGAATTTGTGGGATTCATCTATATCAAGGGTCAGAAAATAAGGTTTTGAGAAGTGAGATTTCAGGAGGAAACTTTTTGGAGGACTATAGGCTGGGCTGGAGTGTGTTAGACAGTTGGCGAGATCCCACAACATTTTGTGGACCACATATCCCCAACGTTGAGGGACACGATGGATACTGTGTGATTCTGCCTGGGAGGTCTCCAAAGCAGGAGAAAGGAGGGTTCAGTGCAGCTCCTGTGGTACAGGTGAAGGGTAGGTTGCTTCTGTTCTGGAGTTTATAGGGGCCAGGATTGTGTGTATTTCCCAAGGACTGGGTGTGGGTCACATATGGGAGAGGGGATGACTCAGAGCTAGCTCAATACAGCCTCCTAGAAAGGTAATGGGTTATGGCAGAAAGAAGTTGTAGGTGGATTGCTGGCCTTCTAAGGGAATGGAAAGGGAGTAGGCAATCACCACTCCTCCCCCCAAAGCGATGAACTCTTGGGTCATGAATGTTATAGGCAAGAATTCTCCAGAGATTGACAGTCCATGAAAAATCTAAAGCAGCACCTAATGAGAGAAAGAGATAGGCACTGAGAGAGAATGAGATTGAGAAAAAGGTTGAGAGAGAGAGAGAGAGAAAGAGAGAGTTTTAGGTATTTGCTAGGCCCAGAGAACACAAAGCCAATTTATAATAGGGCCACTCAGGTGAGAATGTTGTTGCTCGCCTTACCATTCCTCCTCCTGGCCTCCCTCCTGCACCCCAAAAGGGTCCTTAACAATGACTAGCAAGTCTCTGAGGAGGTGCCCAAGGAAGTGAGAAGAAACTGACCATGACCATACTTTCTCACATACCTGCAGCAGCCCCAGCTGGGGTTGGGAGGAAGTCTTACCTTTGAGTGAAGACCAAAGTGCCGATTATTCTGATGTTAACATTTCTAAGTAGTGGCTCTGTTTTCCAACTCAAATGAAAAAGAAAACTAAAAAAAAATGTTGCTTTTGCAACTTGAAATACCTATGGCTTTGTATTAGCCCCAAGTGTTCAGAAAAGCCTTGTGAGTACCTGAGTTTTCCTCCAAGGACACCAGGTCCATGGAGCAAACTTAAAGGGCCGGGGAGACAGAAATAAAATAGTTTGCAGCAGCCTCCCTTCATGTGCAGGTCCCACTTGTTTTACATATGAAAGACTGAAGGAGAGCCCAGCACAATCTTAATAGCAGTGGTCTTGGGGAGTGAGGAAGTCATTTTTTAAATTTTCTGAGTTTTCTGTATTTTTTTTTACCATGAACGTGGTTTTAATTGTATAACCTTGAAGAAATGAGAATCAACTGTGATCTTTGAAAAAAAAAGATGAAGAAATTAAGATTATATACGTAAAAACAATTTATCGCTAAAGTTCTAAAGAAAAGTCCTGCTTGGCTGTCCTGAGACTGGAGGTAGAGCCCTGGTCCAGGTGCAAGAGGAAGCAGGATGATGGTGAGAAAGAAGAGTGAGGGCCTGTTGAGTTCTTTCCCTTTGATCTTAGTGACCTGCCCCTCATGCCACCCTACAGACCCAGAAATACAAACTGACACCCAAGTGCAAGGTTTCTCAGTGTCCATCTTCCAACCTATTCTCTGGACAAGTCGTGAAAACCCACTGTCCTGATCACATTCGCCTCCTCCTCCTCCTTCTTCTTCACCTTCTTCTTCTTGAGATTTTATTTATTTATTTGAGAGAGAGAGAGAGAGAGAGAACACATGTGCTGGGGGAGGGGACAGATGGAGAAGGAGAGAATCTCAAGCAGAAGCCAGGCTGAGCATGCACGACATGGGGCTGAATTCCATGACCCTGAGGTCATAACCTGAGCCAAAATCAAGAGTTGGATGTTTAACCAGCTGAGCCGCCTGGGTACCCACTGATCACATTCTTACAGGGACCTCCTGGAGATTGGTTCTGGGTGTAAAGGTTGATAATGGCATCTGAAGCTTCTCTTCCAGCCTTTTCTTCCTAACCTGGATCTTCTGATGAGGGTTGATTTAAGAATAGCAGGACAAAGGAGAAGTGGGCTACCCTTTAGAGCAGGTTCCTTAATCTCAGCACTATTGATATTTGGGATAGGATCATTCTTTTAGTTAGGAGGCTGTCCTGTACACTGCCTGATGTTCTGCAGCATCCCTGGCCACTACCCATGGAATATCAGTAGTTCTACACACTCTGCACCTCCTGTTGTGACAATCAAAAATGTCTCCCAAAAAGGGGAACCCTCCTACACTGTTGGTGGGAATGCAAGCTGGTGCAACCACTCTGGAAAACAGCATGGAGGTTCCTCAAAATGTTGAAAATAGAACTACCCTATGACCCTGCAATTGCACTGCTGGGTATTTACCCTAAAGATACAAACGTAGTGATCCGAAGGGGCACGTGCACCCGAATGTTTTTAGCAGCAATGTCTACAATAGCCAAACTATGGAAAGAACCTAGATGTCCATCAACAGATGAATGGATAAAGAAGATGTGGTATATATACACAATGGAATACTATGCAGCCATCAAAAGAAATGAAATCTTGCCATTTGCGAGGATGTGGATGGAACTAGAGGGTATCATGTTTAGTGAAATAAGTCAATCGGAGAAAGACAACTATCATATGATCTTCCTGATATGAGGAAGTGGAGATGCAACACCAGGGGGTTAAGGGGATAGGAGAAGAATAAATGAAATAAGATGGGATTGGGAGGGAGACAAACCATAAGTGACTCTTAATCTCACAAAACAAACTGAGGGTTGGGGGGGGAGGCGGGTTGGGAGAGGGGGGTGGGGTTATGGACATTGGGGAGGGTATGTGCTATGGTGAGTGCTGTGAAGTGTGTAAACCTGGAGATTCACAGACCTGTACCCCTGGGGATAAAAATACATTATATGTTTATTTAAATTAATTAATTAATTAAAATGTGCAAAAAAAAAAAAAAGAAACGTTCAACTTCACTAATAATATGTTCAAATAAACTATTAGAAATCTAAAAAAAAAAAAGAATGTCTCCTGATATTGTCAAGTGTCCCATACATGTCCCCCCCTGCAGGCCAAAGTCTTCCCCTGTTGTGAACCATTACCTTAGAGGTAACTTCACCTACTCAAAAGAATAGGGCCCCCACATGAGGGCTACTTGTGATTATAACAGACCCCCGGATGTCTGCGAAATGGACTGACTGACAATCTCCTTCCTGGAATGTTCATCATGTCTGAGGCCAGACTTCCCCAGATGGTGGTGGGGACTGTTATGGACTGAATGTCTACATATTCCCAAAATTCATATGTTGGGAGCCTGAATCCCTTATGGAAGTATAATTGGAGATAGAGACTTTAGGGAGCTGATTGGAGTTAAATGAGGTCATAAGGGCAGACCAGAATCCTATGGGAGTGGTGTCCTTATAAAGAGAGAAAGGGACGGACACCAGAAATCTCTCTCTGTCCATGTCCACACACAGAGGAAAGGCCACATGAAGACACAAAGAGAAGGTGGCTCTCTACAGGCCAGAAGGAGAGACCTCAGCAGAACTGACCTTGCTGATCCTTGATCTTAGACTTCCAGACTCCAGAACAGTGTTATGCAATGCCCCATTCTGTGGCATCTTGTGAAGGTAGCCTGAGCTGACTCAGACAGGCAGTCTGTGCACCTCTCCAAGAGGGAGAACACCCCTATGGTCTCTTGGAACCACAGGTAGCCTTGTCTCATCGAGACATATACTGGCCTGTTAGATGGAGAGTGGCCCAACAAAACCAGATAGGAGGGCTCTAGGGTTCCTTATAGAAATAAGCAATGATTAATCACTGATATTTTTAATAAACACTACAACTGGCCAGTCAAGTGACTCTTCAGCTTTCCAAAGAGCCACTGTGAATAGGCTCCCTTCTCCCTTTCAGGGCAACCTTAGAAGGCATGCTCAAGGAGTAGAATATTTTGGTTGGCTGATTTTTTTTTTTACACTGAACTTTAAACTCTTTCAGAGGAGTACCCAAAGTTTTATGTTGAAATCTTTTTAAAATATGCATTTAATTCTTAATAAATGCATTTGTCAACTGAGGATTTTACAGATCTGGAAATTTTCACTCTGAGCATCATTTCCTCTTGTAGGAGACAGTAAGAGAATATAGCATAGAAATTTTAACTGGGTATGGAAGATCCGGAGTACTCCCAGGATATTGTTTTCACAATAACAGTTCAATACCCGGTATTAGTTTTTCTTGGCATTTTTGACACTTTCTCTTAAACCCCGAGGAAAGGAGAGGCAGCAACCATCCTGGTCAAGCATTATTTGTAAAATGAGGTTGTAACGTCCCTTTGCTTATGTTCAGAACCATTGCCCTGGACCTCAAGGCCTTGATGATGGACACAGATACCAGCAGAGGAACTTTTTGGCTGGTCCATCTAGGAATGAGAGAGCTCATCAAACAGAGAATGTGAAATCTCTTGAGATCTACCTTGGAAAATGGTGGAGTCTGGTTCCCATGTTCTAGAAGAATGAGGTTCAGCCTATGAAGAGCTCCCTGGAGCCAGGACTGCTGTGTGAATTGACCAGCCCTGTTTTCATCTTCTGTCACCATGTCCTCAGCCTGGAGCACTCCACCAGTCTCCAGCTGTCCTCTCTGCAGAGGACTGGCCTCCTCCACACCACTCTATGTAGGACAGTTATAGTCTTCTTTCTAAAGAAAGTTTGGTCCTGTTACTTCTTCAAATCAGCAAGGATGGACCTCACATTGTTTTTAGAGGAAAATCGAAGCTTCTTCAGTGAAAGAAACCAAATACAAGAAACCAGATATTGTGTGATTTCTTTACATGCAATACCCAGAAAAGGCAAAACTGCAGGGACAGAAAGTAGATTAATGGTTGCCTGCGGTGGACATGGTGAAGTGGAGATTAAGAGTAATGTGCACAGAGCATCTAGTTGGAGTAATGAACATGTTCTAAAGCTGATGTATGGTGATGGTTGCACAACTTGGTTAACTTTACTTAAAAATCATTGAATTGTACATTTGAATAGGGTGGATTACATATGAAAAATTGAAAAATATTCAAGCACCTTATTATACTTACCAGGTGCTCCATGATACAGTTTCTAATGAATTCTCTTGGCTTGGGCTCCATCTCACCCCTCCCTCTCTCTGAATACTGGACACAAACTGGCCCTGGTTCAGGTCCTCCAAGTGTCTTGTTCTTCCTCTGGGCCCCCACCTGCACCTTCAAGCACCTGCTGTGACCTCCCTCCCCGCTGCCTGACCCAAATCTGGCTGATAACCCCTCAAAGCTCAACTTTCTGTAGGATGGATGCCCTTGTCACCCGGATGAGCTCAGGACCCTGTTCTGTGCCCCCATACCTGGGTTTTGTACACCTGGACTTTGTCTTTCATGCCACTGATCACATTTTGCTGTGGTTATTTGTGTAATGTCTGTCTCCCTTACTGGTATATAAGCCCACACATAATTTGTCAACAGTGATATTCCAAGGCACATAGTCAGATTTTGGAAATATTAATTGTGTGGTTAAATTTAAGAATGAGGCACAGAAGCCAAAAGACCAGGCAGCTCTTCCAAGAGCACATAGATTTATTGAGAACCCAGTCTTGCTCAATGGAAGGTACACATTTTAGTCTTTCCTTAGGGACTACATGTGGAATAGAAGAGGGATATGGGAGGGAGTGGCATGACGAGGTACAGAGTGCGGAGATCACAGATGTGAGGATGGGAGGGTGCGGGAAGGGGTACGTGGAACAAGAGAGAATAAACTTGGGAGTCATGGGTTCTCGTCTAGCTTTGGGATGCTGGGTGAGAAAATTAAGCTCCCTGGTCTTCTTCTTTTAACCTATGAAAAGATTTTTTTTAATTTATACAGTCTCTCTTGGCTCAAATATTCTATAATTCCAGTCATTCTACTAGACTAGAGCTTCTCAATGTCAGAATCACCAGGTGTGTGTGTTACAAAGGTAGACTCCTAAGCCCCATCCAGGTGTCTGGATCAGTCTCTCTGCAAGTGCGGCCAGGGGATCCCCATTTTAACATACTCTTGGGTGATTTTTTTTTTAAATGCTAGTTTGTGAAAGGGTGGGAAATGCATCTATCTCCTTCACTCACATATCCCAAAGCTCCACCCAATGTAGGACAGAAATAGGATGCTCAATAACTATTTCTTGATGGGTGAGTAAATAAATGTTATAGTCACAGAAATGGGGATATCTTGCTTTAACCAAGGCAGAAGAAGAAGAGGGTTGCTGCCTCATTATGGTCTATGGTAGCTTCCTTCCTCTTTGGGGCTGAATTCTCCATTTATAAAATATGGATATTTTATATTTTATAAAATATTTTATATTTTATAAAATATTTATAAATTCTCCATTTATAAAATATAAAATATGAGCCACTAAGTGGCTCATAGGAATTCTCTTTGCCTTAATAACCCACAAGCACCATGAATCTATAATATGGACAGCACCACGAATCAATGCTTTCTGTTTCCCTTCGCCTTCCTCCTTGACAGATGAGAAAGAATCAAGGTGAAAATCAACAACAACCCAGAGATTCGTTGTGAGTTTTAATAGGAGGGGTGGAGTCTGACAGTTTAGAGAAACGTATAAAAAGACCTTTTACTTTTTGTTGGAACATGATATGGTTTGTGCATAGCACATACATATTAAAAAATAGAAGCATCACATTTTACAAGCACATGACTGAACAAATTCTGGGTTTTTCTACTCACTTGACCCAAACTTGAGGATAGCTCTGCACTGGGACCCAGTCTGAGGTACTTATTGATTTATAGAAAGGGGAAAACCACATGAGGACACAGCTGTCTGAGTGCTGGAATTTCAGTAGTTCAATGAGGTATACAAACATGGTTCTGTGTTGGCTCTTGGCATGACGGACTAGATTCAGGATCTGTTTTGGGTGTAATCACTCCCTTCTTCCGTTCTGGGAAGAGGAAACATCAATTCAGGTGTAAGTACAGAATGGAATTATTTCTACCTTCTCTCCTGGGCTTGTCCCAATCATTCTGGGAGGTAGCAGAATGAGTGGCCATTCCTAGCCAAGTGGAGGGGCAGGGGACAGATTTGAGAGACCCACTTCCTAGACACGAAAGTGGCAAGTGGCAGAGAGTCCCTCCTCAGTGACATCTGACCCAGAGCCTTTGGGGACAGAAAGTTATAGGTGCTTTCTAGCTTCTGTCCACGTGAAAAGCAGCAGAAGGGGATAGACAGGAGAGAGAATAACCCCGTGTCTTAGGGGCCAGTGACTATTTTTGGTAGATATGTTTCCGCCAGTGGCCATGGCACATAATGGGCAAGGGCAGTGGACCTACAACTCTGGGAGGAAGGAGAACTACAGCTTGAGGACTTTTGTACATCTTTCTCTCTTAGGATTCTACCGAATGATAACTTAAAGGCTCTGATGTCTAGGACAAGAAAGGGGCTCAGCACCATCATGAGAAGAATTCCAAACTTCCCAGCATGTGACAAGATCAGGAGAGAATTTCAGGCCTGGGTTACTGGCCTGAGAAAATCCTATATGACTAAAAAGGAGAGAGGTTTGTAGCCTAGATCAGGAGAGAGGAGAAAATATTCTCTTTCCTGAGACATAGAATGGGGTGCATATGCTGGATGTGTTGTGGGATGTGGCAGCAGAGGGGGAAGGTTGTGAAGGATAATGGTAGGGTGTTACAACATTATATGCTGCCTTTCATGGGAGGTTCAAAGATGCATGGCAAGTAGGAAGGGAAGGGGTATTAGAAGGCAGCAAATGATGGAGCAAACACAATCAATAGTTTCAATGGGGCAGTTGGGGTTTTTTGGTTTCCTCTGAGGTCCACCCATTGTCCTGAGGAGAGTGCAGACTCTATAGGGTGCCTGGAACTCCCCTATGGTTTCTGAGCTCACATCTCCCCAGCTGAGAAGTTCACTCCAAGAATGTGCTCGTACGTTGCTCTCATTTTTATAGTTTGCTCTTGAAGAAGGAATAAGGCAGCATCTGGGTTCTGGAGTCCCAAGTTTGCATGGAGCTGCCAGAGAAGGTTCAGGATAGGAGAGAAGCCAATGACTACAAAACTCTATAAACCAGGATCATAGCTCGGGATCTGGGAGAGAGACGACCTAAGTTGTTCATAGTACATGGCAACAGGAAGGTGAGGGTCATTCTTTCCCCTGCCTATGCGATGTCTGCTGCAGCCTTTTGGATCCAACGGGGCTGAGAGCTCAGTCTGGAACTCAGTAGACATGGTGATCAGATACACCTGTGCACAGACATAGTTGCAGGGGAGACTATAAACCAGGATCATAGCTCGGGATCTGGGAGAGAGACGACCTAAGTTGTTCATAGTACATGGCAACAGGAAGGTGAGGGTCATTCTTTCCCCTGCCTATGCGATGTCTGCTGCAGCCTTTTGGATCCAACGGGGCTGAGAGCTCAGTCTGGAACTCAGTAGACATGGTGATCAGATACACCTGTGCACAGACATAGTTGCAGGGGAGA